>NW_020439043.1:665633-705416 GCF_000699045.2 Agrilus planipennis | reverse complement strand
TAGGTTAGGTTAGGTTATCGGGTTTTGTTCAAGTGACCACCCTCTTTCGATCCCCCACCTCCACCCGCTTGAAAATAATTATTTTATTGAATTTTATTTGAATTATAGTGTATGGAAATTGTCAAAATAATCAACTTTCAACCCCCATAACTTTTTATGGGGGTGAGACCCCCGCAAATTTTTTATAGAGTTTTACTCAGGTGACCACACTCTTTCGATCCCCCCCACCCCTACCCCCTTCGGGGGGGCATCATCTAGACCTTTACTAAAATAAAATTCATGATCCTGCGATTAGAAGCAAATTTAGAAAACTGATATGAAAAGTGCACGTGGCTAGTAAATGTAAGAAAGCTGATATTTGCGCAAACATATTTTGTATTGTTAGGACGATTACAAATGAAAGCCAAAATACGTCAAATTAACGTGACGCAAAAGCATTTTTTTATGTTTGAAGAACTTGGCCTTTAACATTACCGTTTAAACATTTTAAAAACGCAAATGTGAAATAGTTGTCTTTATTCGAAAATCGAAAAATACAATTACTTTTGTAAAAATAGTACCTACATATGTATGTATTTACGTACATACACAACCTACAATTACCTCCTCTGCTTCTGTTCATATGCAAACAAACACATTTAAGGACATTGTCGTTAGCATATCAGTACCAAACATCTTTATAAACAGTCATCATTAAAAGAATTGACAAAAACGAAAAGATAAGAAGCATTTAACGAACCAACGAATAAGTACCACAACAGTTACTAATCGATGTAATAATTATTAATTTCTACGTACATTTAATTTCTTTATACCATATATTCCAATCAGAAAGCAATAAAAATGGATCACCAATTTACACATGATATTTTTAAAAAGTGTCGTTTAATATGATAAAGAATCATTTTTAATATTTATTTGAACATCACGAGACCTAATACATGAATATATTTATGAATTCAAGCGTATTCTATTTAAAAAAATATTTGTTCAATTAGATTTATATAGTCAAGGTTGCTCAAATATAAAAAGTAATATGTTTCGATTTACAAAAATGTATACCTACCTATATACATTGTTCAATATCCAGATACAGGCAGTGTATCGCCATCTAGGGTGTATTTGCAGCTATTGAACTAAGTTTTTCAAGCGTTAGACAAAGCTTTATGGTTTTTCAGCTTGTCTAGCTACGTGATGCTTAGGTACAACACGTAAACCATATGAATATAGTTAGACAAGTTAAAATACCTTTAATAATACCTTATTTGACGTTTGAAATACTCTAATAGCAGTGCAGTGAATACCCATTAGATGGCGATACTTCTGTATTTGGATATTACATCAAGTAGTTCTTTAGGAGAGCTACTTCAGTTTGGTGAAAAAATGGAAACTGCCTTGTGGTGCTCTAATAAGATCGAATTAACTTAACTGAAAAATTAGCTCTTTGTTATTAACTCAATATCTACATTCGTGTGATTTGTGAAAATTTGAATAAAAATTTTCTTATTGTAATTTTACAACTAAATATAGATACAACTTCAAGCTGACACATGATTGTATACGTAATTAATAAATGTATTGTCTTTTAACGTTTAAATTTTACTACATATGCATAGTAGGTACCTAACTGAATAATTTGCATATTAACAACTACTATGTGTGTAAATCACTTTACATTGTAACAGAACTATTGATTAGTTATTGATCATTTGATCTCGCGCCTTCTGATCCACCTAATGCAATCGTATAGGAATTTTTATTATTGGCATCTTGGGTCGACACTTGTTACCGGGTGTAAAGTAACGGGTACTTTTTTTAAAGCACCCAGTATTCTAAATACCCGAAAGAACGAACACTAAATTGATATCATTAGCTGTTATCGCTCGTTCCGGCCTTGAGAAACAAAAGCGTCTAAAATGACGTCTTCTCCCTTCGCCGCAACGCCAAACGTTTCTATGACGTCAAAGCGCCAAGGTCCAGCAGGCGTTGGTTGGCGTCTGAACGTTTTATCTAATAAATAATTGTTATACGTACGTTTGTATATGTGTATTTAACTTCTATATACATATACATACGTATGTATTCGTTCGTATGCTACACCGACTTAACACACATTCTCACAACACGACGTCTGCCCGTGCTAAAACGACGTCGACGTCGACGAGCGTCTGATCGTGAGATACAATTTTCACGACAATGGCTGTGAGTGAAGATTTAACTTTAATGCTGTCAAAATTCCTAAATCTTCAGAAAATGGAAAAACGGAAGGAACTAGAAATTAGGTCGGTTTACATTTTCTAAACCTAACCAGAAATAACAATAACAAACACCTACATACATGACTATTTTATACAAATTAATTATTACATCAACTAATCGATAAGTTTATTGTGTCTGAATTGTATCAGCCGCTTCGATATGCTTTTAACAGATAACATCCCCATTATGTGATTCATCTTTCAGTTATCAAAGCTATAAGGTGACATAAACATAACACTGCGGAAATTGTATCGAATATGATTTATTAAATATTTATTGACACAATTTTTTTTTCCAAATGCGGTTTTTGTCCATAAGAATATTTTCCTTTTTTTGTCGCAATTCTTTCGTTTATGCTTACTTCTTTTCTGTTTTATGAACTTCGTATATTTTTAACTATTTCTCTTCTAATCATTTTTGTCGCTGTGTTTATTTTTTATCGTCCAAATAATTCTCACATTGTCGCCTCCCGCACTTGAGAAGTCCCAATGTTTACCACTTTTGTCTGATTTCCAAGTCTGAATATGCCTTTTTCTGGTATTACTGTTTGTTCCATTGAAAATCTTGCTGTGGACTGTTCTGATCTTATTTTGTTATACACTTTTACTCATCTTAATTATCTAATTTTTTTCTGTGTTTCTATTTCTTCAGTTATTAATCTTGCTAATACCTGTACGTTTTGTTTGCGTCTTATCTATCAGCTTCTTTTCCTTTCGCCTTCTTATCTCCGCACCATATATTACGACGCTTTCCAGCAATGTTCCAAAAAGAAGGATTTTCCCCCTATTTTCTCCATGTACTTCCAAATGTCTGCAGAATCGCATATACATATTTATACGTATAGAGCCAGTCGTAAAACAATACAAAAGAAGTTGGGTGTTCCAGAAGCCATCTACATTAAAACTACGAAAATCTTTTACGTATAAAATTCTTAGCAACTTGTCCAACCTGCACACACACATTAATCGTCAAACCTGTATGAAGATGAACAACGAAAAAAACAAAATGTGTGCTGGGACACATTTCGTTTTCACAGGTTTATTGCAAATTATGATTTCGTTTTTATACAGACCGCAAATAGAGGCAATGATGCCCAGCCACGTGGAGAGCAGGGGTAAGAAAACAACAGCTGAGCACAGCATACGCAGCCGGGACTCTGGCGGACTCCCCACTCTCCGCGCGGCTGCGCATTATATCCATATACATCAACAGCCGTTGCGCTCTCTCCACGCGGCCGTAACGCTTTTTAGTGACAGAAAAAATCGTAATAACCCGCGTCTACAAAGAAGTTTCACTTAAAAAAGTACCGCTAATAGGTATAGAGATACAAATCAACCACGTCCTTCATAAAATTTGTTCGCTTTCTAGAAACGATATGTGGGTGATGTATTTGCTCCATCAGTCAAAATCGAGTTCTCATGTGGGCCATATCAGATTAGTTTCAAAATTAAAACCATAGCCAATTGGTATACGGTAAACTCTTAAGTTTAACATACTGTTGTTGCAAAAAGTACCATACACCCACCTATATTTAGATGTAAATCTCAAAATTCTTCACTAGTAGCAATGCTCATGTTGGTAGCTTATACATATGTATTCATAGGTATAACACGGAAGTCCAAATATATATATTAACAATAAATATCTACCACCTATATACTCAACTATCACTTACCGAAAATTTCCCCTTGGCTGGCATATTCAGACACGAGGTAGATCATGTTCTTCGTTTCCATTACCTGGAAAACGAAATGTTTAGTACTTTTACAAGAACCACTTACCTACTAGGTGAATAGGTTTATTTTATTAAATTCTTGAACACAGAGTGTTTTACCACATATTTAATTTCTTACAATAAAATGGACAGAATATTGTGTTGTCTGTTCTCTCAAAGTGAATTTTCCGTAAAATGGAATAAAATCAATTCCACTGGTACAGAAATTACATCCGACATACATAAAATAATTTAATAATATAATAGAATAATAAATAAAATAAGTCTAGGTTACGGTAGGTCAGGTTATGACAGGTTATGGAAAAATTCCATATTAATTTATTTCGAAAATGACGAGGGTAACTAATTTTTGAATATATTTATATAATATATAACTAGTACACCAGCACAATTCAGAACAGCTCTTCATTTTTATTTTTCTAGAAATAGTTAAGTTAACGAATGTCGTCTTCCACTCTTTTTGTTTCAAATCACGTGTCCGCCCTTCGGAATTCAATTAATAAATCAACCCAGTTTGATTTCGATGACATGTAATAAAAATAGACAGATACTTTCAACCTCCCTATCTGCCCCTTGTTCTAAGGGCAGCTGTTCCAAAATGATGTTCCGCGGAACCCTGGTGTTCCGCGAGACATTACGTTTCTTGTCCTGGTAAAAATATACAAAATTCCACGAAAAATAACAATCATTCTGCATTTAAGCGTAACAACAGCTCATTTTACACGACAGAACAACATCTTATGAAAGGCCGAAACCTTTTTCATTTATGATAGGGACGAGGACTGCTATTTTTAAAAGAAATATACCTAGATACAGTTGTTCATTGATTCACTCCTGTTTCCTGGGTTATTTTGTTCCTTACAGTGAAGAACCACAACTACGTCTACAGTGAGAGACAAAATATCTCTAACAATAAAAATAAATTTGCCTTCTCGATAACATGTGTTAAACAAAAAAGTTACGAATCCTCTTCCAAACGATTTCTCGAAGAAAATGAATTACAAATAACCTTCGATATGGATAAAACCGTCAATGAACATCTACTGAACCTCAAAAATCCTTGGAGGAATATTTTCCAGAAGAGTTACAGGACAGCCACTGATTGTGAGTACAGGATCCTTTCGTAAATCAGACTATTATGAGTAAAGATGTGCACACTAAAAACATACGTGCAATAACGATTTTAAATTCAAAATTCAAGTTGAAGATTACAACAATGTACACAATAAGGTGCCACGAGTCTTAGACATAAAACTATCATCAGTTTTTTTTTTTATTGAGATGGCAAAAAAAATGGGAACCGCTGTCTTAGGGGACTGGGGGGGCTGTTTGCCTTCTTACATACGTAACTCTCCCTTATTATCCGCGTATATCATGAACTATCGCGAGGAAATGCGAAGATTTGCTGAAGATAGGACAGAGTGAAGGTGTGTGTTCGACTAGTCCTCTGATTGACGACCTTGTGATGATGATGATTTCATTGGTGCTTGTAAATCAGTAAATTCACGATGTGTTGACGTAAGACAGTTAATCAAATTAGTAGGTAACCCATTAGTTTATCTAACCAATGTATAATATAAAACAGACAATATCAACACGGGTTTTGCACACGGGATTAAGTTAAACACAAATTTATGATTTGCGTCTGCAGTGAGAGTTCTTTATTTAGATTTTCAGTAATAAATAAGACGTAACTTCCCTTAACTGCACGATATAAAAATACATTGTGCGTAACTAAATCGACAACATTCTACAGTGACTTACGTTATTTCCAAGATCTCACACGTGAATAAGCAAAAGCCGATCGAACTCTATTTATTGTCGGTTTTATATAAAATTAGCCAAAACCCAATTTGAATTCGGGCTAAAAATATATTTTAATTCACTAAAATAGACCGGACATTGTTTATTACGGTAATATCGGATGAGAACTTATTAAGTAGATGGAAATGCCAATTTTAAGAAGAAATTTTTGATCTTTGACGTAAGAATAATTTAATGTTTAGGTAGGTACATAAACAAATTTCGAAAATAGATATATTTAAGTTACCATGCACATTGCACAGCGTGATGGAAAATTAAGCTCCCAGGCTACTACTACCACGACACCAACACCAATAATAAAACGCATAAATGCTTGTAAAGGATGCCTCAAAATTAACGCAATGTTTTCTTTAAATTGTTACTGTTTTATTGAATCGTAAAGTAAAGTACAGAACAGGATTATGTATAGAATAATACACAGGACTAACAGCCTCCACAGTTTTGCTGTCGAAATTTTCGATGACCATTTTGCATAAATGTGGATGAACTTCGTTGATGTATCGTTGAATTTTCTTCTTGTTTGCTTAGACCTTTGAATTCAAATAACCATATAAAAAGAAATCCAATGGTGTTAAGTCACAAAATCTGAGGGGAAAAGGGCAATTCTTATCGCCGACACGAGAGAGTACACGGCCAATAATGTCTCATGCAGTAATTCAATTGTCTTAAGGGTTGTATAGCATGTGGTATCGTCTTCTTGAAACCACATATTGTTAACATCAGTGTCATTCAATGTAGGCAGAAAGAACTTTGTTGTCATCTCCCGATATCGAGCACCAGTAAGTACCAATCACCGCTTGGCCAGCTTCAATTTCGAAAAAGTATGGCCCAATGACATCTTCAGTGCAAAATCGGTACGAAACAGTGGCACATTAAGGATTTATTTGTTTTTAGACAATCACAAATGGGTTTTCTGAACCCCAATTGCTGCAATTTTGACAATTAATAAAGCCAACATCAGGTCATCAGTCCTACGACTGGTTGGACAAACACCTCCACACTTTCCTATCTTGAGCTAATTTTCGCTTTTCCCTAAAACTAGAACATCCCACATCCTTAACTATTTTCAAACAGTAACCTAATCTAGATCTACCTCTACTCTTTTTAACTCCTGTTTCTGCCTCTAATATGTCTCTGACTAGACCTTCATGCCTGAGAACCAACCTATCTCGCCTATTTTTTATTGACTTCCACAGAGTCCTTTGTTCCCCTATTCTTTCTAATATCTCCTCATTTCTAACCTTCTCTATTCACGATATCCCCATCATTCGCCTGTAATACCACATTTCGAACGTGTACAACCTTTTCTTTTCCGCCGCGTCCACCATTTATCATTCGCAAGCATAGAAGTGACTTCTTTTTATTGAAAAAGACTCAACCCTGCGCTATCCTATACTTTATATTCCTATTACTCCTTCAATCCTGACTTATCTGACTTCCTAGATACATATAATCAACTACTTCTTCTAATCTTTCGTCTCATACTTTTACATTCGCTCTTTTCCTACTTTTTTTCCCTCGCATACCAGTATTTGTCAATACCGCTTCCATTTTATTTGAAGCTCTCTCTAACTTCTCCTTGCTAGATGCTAGATGCTAATACTTTTGCCCTTCTATATCTATCCCTACAGCTGCACTGTCTTTAATAAAGTCATCAAGGTGAAAATGATTTTGTTCGAAAAATCGGCATCCACATATTGATGATCCTAATTACGCACTGTTCCGACATTGACAATTATCAATGGACCCAGTCTACCTGAATTTTTCAATTATTACTCTCTTCACGGTCGAAGAAATCGTATTACTACTCCGACCATATTTTGTACGAAATTTTCAAACTGAGGCCGCCATACTTTCATTATTTTTGAAATATTCTTGTTCAATAATGAAAATAGGTTGATTTTTTATCGTGTAACACTCCATTTTTACTAGCCATATAACTATCAGCTGTCAAATGACTTTTTTATGGGGTTGCACGAATGGCGGCAAATTCTTCCATTAATTTCGAGACATCCTTTGTAATAGGTCGAAATTTATTCAATAAATTCTTTAAAGCAAATAAAGAACAGCACAGGGTTGTGTCGCATTTAACAAAAAAGAAATCACTTCTGTGTTCGAGGTCGGTTATTAATGGTGCATGGTTCTGTACGGGTGTGAATGGACGGTGAGCACTGCGGAAAAGAAAGGTAAAGGGTTAGAAACGTTTGAATTGTAGTGCTATAGAAGGATGTTGAAAATATCATGGATAGAAAAGGTTATAAAAACGGAGGTATTATGAACCTTCTAAAACATGTAGGGCTGGTAAGAAACATATTAGAAGCACAAACAGGCGTTAAGGGGGGTAGAGATCGACCTAAAGATGTAGGTTGCTCAAGTTTTCAAGAAATACGAAGATTAACTCAAAATAGGAAGAATAGGAGGTGCGTGTCCAAGTACCCTTCGGGCTGCATACCTTATCAGAGGTCTCAACACGCAGCAATTTTGGTAGAATAAAAAATATGTAACAGTTATTTTTAGTAATCACAAATTATGCTAGAAGACAATAGATGAAGTGAGTCACATTTTCTGCAATACAGGCTTCAAAAGTGTCTACTTAAAATAAAAGCTGTTTCATTTTAAGTATTCGGAAGGTGCAAGAAGCAGTGCGAATAGAGAAAAGAAGAGAACCTCAAGAACAGTAAACTTATGTACTTCCGTATTTAACCAACTTTTATGGTGAACTGAATAATAATGAGGGAAAAGGCTGCCTCAAATGAGCTTTTAGGTTTTCTACTTTACTTCCGCCTAAAATATTTGTTAAACCGCGTGAATATTCATCATCTTTTAACTTAATGACCTTGAACTTTTGGTAATCTCTAGCTCCCAGAACAGCAAAAAGTCCAAATTATGGCAGGAATTCATGAAAAACATACATAAAGGTATCATCTGTTCCTCAATATATCAATATGCTGAATATACTCTTCTAGTACTAACTGGAATATAGTCGCAACTGATCTCTACATAACAATAAAAAGAATTGCAACTTGGCTGACAGCTAATAAATTACACCTGAACCTTAATAAAACGGTTTACATGATCTTTGCTAATCACAAACATTCACTTCCGAAAAATCTGGACATCCGAGTTGAAGGGGGCAAATATCTAGAACGGAATTAACCACCTACTTAGGACTCAAGATAGATTGTCATCTCAATTGGAGTGATCACATCAACAGTATAGTCACCAGGACCAAATACCTCACATTTGCATTCGCTAAAATCAAGAATATTCTGTCGGTCAAAAACCTGACTATGATTTATCATGATCTCTTTGTAAGCCTAACTACATAAGGCATAATTCTTTAGGGTAGCGCCTATAATAATGCTATTACCCTGCCTTCAATAAAAAGAAGTTACTTCTATGCTCGCGAACGATTAATTTAGAAATTCGACAAAGATTGTTAAAGGTGTATATTTGGAGCGGGGCGTTGTACAGGTACGAAATATGGACGGTGGACACGGAAGAAAAGAAAAGGTTAGAAGCTATAGAAATGTGTTGTTACAGGCGAATGCGTAGGATATTGTGGATAAAAATGGTTAGAAATGAAGAGGTATTAGAAAGAACAGGAAACAGAGGACTCCATGAAAGCCAATAAGAAATAGGCGAGATAGGTTGGTAGGACACCTTTTCAGACATGAAGGTCTAGTCAGAGACATAGAGGTAGAAACAGAAATTAAGAGGAGTAGAGGTAGATAGGTTAGATTACTGTTCGCAAAGAGTTAAGGATGTGGGATGTTCTAGTTTTAGGTAAATGCGAAGATTAGCTCAGGATAGAAAGGAGTGGAGGTGCGTATCCGACCAGTCTTGACTGGACTGACGACCTTATGATAACCAATAACAAAATGATAACAAATAGGAAAAAATATGAATAAACGTACCCAACATTAACAGAAACACTATCTTTTTATTGTAATCTAACAGAAATGAGATAGGCAGTAATAATCCCAGAAATCATAATTCAATCATTTAATATTAGCCGCAAAAGTCTAAAATCAGAATAAACCTTGGTTTCTGTTTTTTTTTACAAAGACCTTTGCCCTATTTGGAAACTCTTTGATCACATTAGAGTGTACAGTAGATATTTTGGAGCACGTTCAACATTGCGTGTTTTTACATGGTAATTAATGACAAAAGCGGAAATTTAAGACTTTATAAATCTGACAAGCTACGCACGCATAACACTGGGAAATTGTTGCGGACAGAGAATTGCTAATCAATAAATAGGTATACCAATTATTTTTCAAAACTTTCCAATGCATAACAATGAATCCTCAATCGGGTTTTCCTCATCAATTGGAGTGTGAAAAATTAGTAATTGATGGTAAGTGTTTTTCATTTCAAAAGATTGGGCTTTATTTTTTACAATTATTCGATTTATGACAAATCCTAAAAATAGACAAAGAGTCACTTAAAGGGTAGTAGTCACGAAAACTTGCAAACAATTATTGAGCATCATTAATTCTAGAAGAAAGTAAATACCTAAAATATTAAATTAAAGGCATTGTTATGATTAACACGTTGGGGGTATGTACATCTAAATAATCAATGCTATAAATTTAAATTACATCGATTCGCGTTCTTGGAATGCAGAAAACGTTATTTTAATTTAATTGTTTTCAAGACTAGTAACAAATCACGTCAATTCCCTGATCTCTGAATTTCCATTATTTCACCGCGATTCAAATTTATTTTGAAAAGCACAAGCTGAATGCTAAATAACTTCAAATTATATTGAAACTCTTGTGAGGCACCTTTCATATCAAAGGAAAAGGAGAATGTTTTGTGTATTACTAAAGTATGCATTTGATAGGAATCGCAACAAATTTTTTCTGCTTAAATTACTGTCAGCTAAAACCGACTCATTCATCTTTGAGTTCCATAGAATTTCATGAATAGAATGGAAAAAACTCACAGACATTTGAATACAGACGTGAGATATGACGATTTTCTTGCTAAAAAGGAATTGGGGCATCAAAATGAATACCTACATATAAAAACAGCATTAGCATCATTTATAAAATTTGTGCGACAATTAAGGAAATTTTTAATGGTGCTTCAAAATAAAAGATTACTGTAAGGCGCAATTCAAAAAGATTAATTCTACAAAAACTAAGTATTGAAAAGAATATAAAAACCAAGATTGAAAAGTGTGAATTCTAACGCACACATTCTTGTAGATTTTTTTAACAAAAAAAAAATAAGCTAAGAAAATCACCTGTCAGGAAATGTTGCGTTTTTGGCCTTATGTCCTTTTTGCCAGAAACCTATCAAGAAGGTACTTAATTAATTAGAAATGTGGTGTTACCGGCGAATGATGAGGATACCGTGGATAGAGGTAAGAATAGCAGAACATAGGACTCTATGGAAATTAATAAGAGGTAGGCGAGATCGGTTGGTAGGACACCTTCTGAGGCATGAAGGTCTGGTCAGAGGCAGAAACGGGAGTTAGGAGGGGTAGAAGTAGACCTATATTAGGTTACTGTTCGCAAATAGTTAAGGATGTGGATTACTCTAGTTTTAGGGAAATGCGAAGATTAGCTCATAATAGGAAAGAGTGGAGGTGTGTCCAACCAGTCTCAGGACTGACGACCGTATGATGACGATTGTCAAGGGTTCATAAAAGGGCATATGATACTTTTTGTCTAGAAAACAAATACTGTTCCCGAGGAATAAAAAATTAGTTTTATGTGATTAATTTCACACTTTAACTACCCTAGAAAACCAGGAAAATTAGACTCAGCTTCTAACCTTTTCTTTTATATGTGTATCTCGTAGAAATGAGTATGAGTAATCTATGTCTAACAAACATGATCTGGTACTTGTCGCATCTCTCACTAAGTAATACAAAGCGAAATAGGGGCAACAGGAGAGAAATTGCAACTTCTATTAGGTCCCCTGCATTATACATACTTTTTTTCTTTACTTTTTACATACTCGTAAGTTCGCAAGTAAATCAAAAAACCTTTTTAGAAATCCTGTACGTTATTAACAACTTACCTACGAATTATTTATTTATTATTTGCGTGGGAGCTAAATTAAGATAATAGGTACCACTAGTACGCCCATTTAGTATCGTTTGAAAATGTTTTTACATTTTGTAGTCGGGGAAGTCCCCTTAGGTAGAGTGAATGAGCTTAAAACAACGGGCAACACTTCTGTAATGCAATAAGTATAGATACCTAAAAGGGCGTCAAACGCATGACTCGCCCGAAACGCCTAGATGTCATGAGTATAGAAAGGGACATAGGGTACCTTTTATCCAGAAAAAATACTCTTCCCGACGGATAGAAAAATTATGTACATATGTACACGTATTTAGGACATCAACGCGAGCGAAGCCACTGGTAAAATCTAGTTTTATTTCAATTCAATTTTAATAAATGCAGTTAGAACCGTGTGGAACTCAGGCGCGGAAATCTAAGGCGTGCTGATGAATACAAATAAGTTTGAAATCGCAGTTCTGCGTCTAATAATTTCAATAAATTAAGAATTTGATTATCAGTAAAAGAAAATATACAAAATTCTTCTTACGTAGTAAAGCGTGTATCAATAATAACATATTAGGATAGTACAAATTGTATTTATATTAAAAAATTTAGTTCAGATTAGCTGATGTTTAGCTTTTTGTAAATATACGTCCCTTGATGTTACTTGTAATTCACTTGAATAAAAAAAATTTGAAAAAACAAAAGTGCAATACAAAATTTAAAAAAAAATTCTTACAGGTTTTACGTATAAATAAAAATATTTCACAAATAGTACAATTCTGTAGTTTATCTGGCACGAATGTTAAAACGAACAAAAATAAAGTGTTAGATTGTCTATGTATCGTAAGTAATCGTAGAGAAAGTAACCATGTAGGTCAATAACATGCTACATAATTACTAATACAAAGCGGAAAAGCTATTAAAGTTTAATTACAACCAGAAACGTAGTAACTTCCTTTTTATTGCCAAACACTTAGAATTACGGATATCATTATTAAATTCGTGAAATTAACATAAATGACGTATTAAATAAGCTAATCAATATTTTATCGTAATATTACGATCTTAAAACCATAATTTTTTGATTTATCAAGTATCATATAGGTAACAGAATTATTCCTGCAGAACTTGTATGTACCTATACCAATTAAACAAAGTTTAGAAAAGGAAAATTTTTGATAATAAAAAGAAAGCGATTTAGTTATACCTAAAGTTGACCTTCAAGCCAGAATAAAAATATGTTGTAACATGTCAATAAACTAGCATTAAATAGTAGTAGAATTCAAAAATAAGTAAAAAATTGTTAACGTATGCAAAGAATGTAAAATATATTTGCAAAATTACTCATGACTAATAAAATTAAACAACACAGACACACACTATTATAAAAAAATTTGAAATATCATTGTTGTTTTCATTGAATCACACTGACTTTTTTTGGTGTTTTTACAATTCCATATTACGTACCTCAAAAAGAAAAGGCCTTGTACTGTTTAACTTACTGACACTTATTGAAACCTATAGGACATCGCTGAAGCTGGCATGAGCAAATGACAAAAATGAATTTTGAAATTGCCGAAGGAAGGGACTTTTTGGTGTCTATGTCAAAAATTAGCCGGTTGTAAAATGTTGCCCTGAAAATTTAATCTTTGGTTATTGAGTCCCTAATTTTTGACCTTAGCAAGAAATTAATCCTTAACACCCTTAATTTAACTTTGTCGTATCAGCTTCTTAGACCTAGAATTAAGCACGAAGTTTCCCATGCTATTCGACAAATACGAATTATAAATTTTAGTCAAGGTGTTTTCTAGTAAAAAAAAAACTTATAAACATCTAAACGAACATTTAGCAAATGCTAACTGCTCACAATATTTCGAAATGCTAATTTTAAAACTGTCGATTACTAGAACATTATAAAATGACTCCTATCGGATATATTCGCCAGATGGCAAACTAATCGAATCTATCTCAACAGCTCTTTCTATCTCCTTCTGCAAACAGCAAATAAGAGTGCGAGAGATGTCCACTAACACATTAATTTTTGGCCATACCTAAAAAAATTGATAAAGGTTTTCGCGCCAAGTAGATGAACTGATGCTGCTTTGGTTAGGGTCTGAAGGCCAACGTCTCTTATAATTCCATCCTAACGTTTCGTTAGCACAAATGGCAAACTTCTTGAGAGGACTGCAGTCCGCATCTATCGGAGATGGAAGGAAAATTTTCTTAGGTATGATGCCGTTCTAATTCGGCTGTGTGTTGTAGTTGCTTTCCAACGTTTCGTTGGCACGAGTGGCAAGCTTCTCCAGAGGACTGCAGTCGGCATCCATCGAAGATGGAAAGGCCTCCCAGCATCAGACCTAAGAAAATTTCCCTAGACCTAGGGAATTTAGAGCCAGCTTAGGAAAAAGGAGATTATCTACGGCTTTCCAGATATAGAAGATCCAACAACACTCTTGTAGTGATAAGAACTAACCATAAAGATTCGACTTTTAATTTTGTAAGTCCCCTGTCTGATAACTTGTAATCTAATATACGTAGTATGCGATAAGAAACTTCGTTCCAAAAAATCTGAAAATCGTATGTACGATAATACATTAACTCATGATCATTTACGCTCATCAAGTTAATTACCGATCATAATTAAATTACCGTAACGTTCGAGCAGGTTGACGAAGAAGACAACCGTCAGATTCAGTTACCTTTACCATCAATCGATTCATATAGCGTCACTACACACGTTCGGACATTATGGTCTGCAGAAATGTGACAGGCCAATCATATTGAAGCGCAATTACCTGAACGACGATTTATCCGAATGTTTGTGACATAACTATTATTTCGTAAATTTTATGTAATTCGTAAATCAGTTCATGTCCTCCAAATTTAATGATCTAACACATTATAGCCAGTAATGTGGTTACTTTTCCATTGTTCATAAAATAGATTTTATTAACAAAATAACTGTTCATTAATTTTGTCGTCTATTTAAGTTGGGGTATTATTATACATTGAAGACGCGATCAAGATCATTAAAGACAGTTTAACCGACAAACAACCAAAAGATTAGTATGCTTAGATTTGTAGATGATATAGCAGTATTAGCAAGAGGAGTTAGAGATATCTTTAAATAAAATGGAAGCGGTACTGACAAAACTACTGTATGAAAATAAATAAAAGTAAAACAAAAATACAGATATGCAAGGGAAGAAAAAGTAGGGAAATAGCGAATATAAAGATACGAGACGAAAACTGAGAAGTGACCGATTGTAGGTATCTAAGAAGTCAAATAAGTCAGGACGAAATAGGTAGTAGGGATAAAAAGCAGAGGATAGCGCAGGGTCGAGTCGCCCAGTAAAAAGAAGTCACATCTATGCTCGTGAACGGTTAATTTAGAAATTCTAAAAAGGTTGTTAAAGGTTTGGAGCCCGACGCTGTACGGGTGCGAAACATGAACAGTGGGCGCGGCGGAAAAAAAAAGGTTAGAAGCATTCGCAATGTGGTGTTACAGACGAATGATGAGGATACCGTGGATGTAAAGGTTAGAAATGAAGACGTATTAGAAAAAAAAGGAGAACAGTGGACTCTATGAAAATCAATAAGAAATAGGCGAAATAGGTTAGTAGGACATGAAGGTCTAGTCAGAGACATACTAGAGACAGAAATGGAAGATAGGGGTAGACCTAGATTAGATTACTGTTCGCAAATAAGGATATGGGTTGTTCTAGTTTTAGGGAAACGTGAAGATTAGCTGAGGATAGGAAAGAGTGCAGGTGCGTGTCGAATCAGTCTTAGGACTGACGACTTTATGATAATGATGATGATGATGATTAAAGAAATGTCTTTCTGTGGGACCCAAGTAAGACTTAGAGATCTTTTGAATGGTCATTGGAAAAAAGTCCTCCGGAAAAAAGCCCCCAAAAAAGAAACTGCAAGAAACCCTTCGGGCTTTGTGTATGGAGTATATTAGTGCTGCAACAGACCTCTGCTTTCGCTTCCGCAATTACGGAAGTTCCGCATACATTTTCACATCCGCTTCAGCGTCTGGTTCCGTATTTTTATAACGGAAGCTTATAGAAACTTAGCAAAATCTTATTTCTCATCTTTTAGAAGAAAGACCATAACATGAAGTGTTGATTGTTTTTAAATCATATGACAACGTTAGAATAAATAAATTAATTGATTTTTTTCGGCGTATTTTTCCTACATTCCTTTTAAACAGTCGTATTTTTTTCGTAGAATCCGATTCCTTTTAAAAACACAAAAAAAGAATGGACATCACAGAGCTTCACTAGGGCACCATATCTTCTCTCAGAGTACAGAATCATACAAGAACTCTGCAACTTTTTGAGGTAATTTTTCGACTTGGAACTTCACTAAAGAAATATTTGCGGTGATAAATTCAAATCACCACTCTTTTGACGTATTGAGTGTGTTTAAATGTCAACATTAGGTATAGAGAGTTACTACATTAAATTATATTAAAATATAACAACTGTAACTTTCCATCCAAAATTACCATTACATGGATTATACTAGGATATTGATGTGCTTACAAAAACTCCGTTCCAAATCATAGGTATATCTAGTAGCATGACATAAGTAAATATAAAACTTTGTGTACCTACAACTACAACTCAATTAGTGAATGACACGCAACCGTTTATTAATATGTATGTAGGTAGTATTACTTATTGCTCCAACAATACGCAATTGTTACACTGACATGAGCAAGCACAATTCGACTGTGACGTCAATGGAAGGACAATTTGGTTAGTTAATATCCACTTGTTATTTTATAGTAAGCACCTATTCGAACTTCCGCTTATACATGTATTTTGATTTCAAAACTAAATTGCCACTGCTAGCCTACAGCCCGACATTTTAATTGAACTAATTGGGTAGCTAAACTGAATATGCCTGCATATGTAATGGTACTTATGTATCCTCGTTAATTTCCTGTTTGCAATCTACTTTTTAGTATCTTCAATCAAAAAATATAATAAGTATATTCATTTAATAAATGGAGATTTAATTAAATTAAATTGGAATGATTATTAAGCTGCTTATTATGATTATGTACCTAGTGTTATTGTTAAACAAGTTTTTGTCTGTATAATTGGAAAGTCACTACATAAATTTGAGTTTCAAACAAATTAAGAGAGTCTAAGAAGTCGAAACGAAATGGCTTTATAGTCAAAGTCAATTTCAATACAGTAAAAGGGGTAACGTATACCATCCATATGCATAAATATGCCGCGAATACAGAAACCGTGGATATGGAATGGTAATTAGTATGGAATCATTAGGGATACGTTCTAAGGTTCCAAAATAAAACCAATATGTATCGAAATAAAATCAATGTATTGATAAATTCGCAATTAAAAGTAATCGTTATAATCAGCTTTAGGCAAGAATTTAAAAAATTTAATGAATTTTCTTGTTTTGAATTTTGATTTGATTGAATCGGTTACATCTTTTACAAAAGTCGCCTCCGCACGAGTCAATAGTACTCAAAAGATGCTGATACGTTGAAAAATAACACGGAATCCTTTTCTATTCAAAAGATGCCGATACATTAAGGTGATTCAGTGGGACACGCGCCATAAAGTAAAAACATGCTTATCGGTTCTAGATATCATGAGTTTAATATTTAAAACACAGGTTTGAAATTTTGTAATAAGATAGAAACAGCTTTGTTCTAAAGCTTGTCGAAGAGCATTTCTTAATTTTGTAATTGCTATTGAAAATACGTGTCCTACAAGAAACATCAACTTTAAGCACTTGTAAAAGGTTTTAATGACCATATTATTGGAAACCAAAAACGTATTGAGTTAGTGTGAACCTTTGTCTGTTAACCATACAAAAAATTAGATATTTATCTCGCAGCGTTAAATTACAATGTTTAGAATAGAAACCCATGTTTTCCGAAAAATTCATACTAGGCACTAGCGGTCTATTGCGGTCAATACCCTTAATAAATGACACCGAATACTTTTCTTTTCACCGATTGCAACCGCGAATAATGAAATTTTTAACCACGAATACAGGAACTGGGTTGCAATTTTTTCGCCCGCGAATAATGAAAACGTTAATAAGAAAACCGTGAATAAGGAACTTTTACTGTACCGTCAAACAAACACTTCCCGCGCAATAGGACTACCAACTCATTCTTACTTGATAATGTACAGGGAAAGCTACCTCACGCGAATAAAATCCAGGAGTAGAAAATAAAGAACAGAAACTAAATGTCATTCAAATTTTAGTACTGAAAATACAACGTGGGCCAAAATATGGAAAACAAAATCGTGCAGTGACAGATCTGACGGTCTATTGGAGTCGACAGTCAGAGATTGCTAGGCCTTTTATTAGATTGCAAATAAATACATAAAGGATGAATATTAGATGATTGAATAATGTCGATGCGTTCCGTCTAATGATGCTGCAACCTGAGCTCGTTTAACTTCTGTTACGTTTGTTGTATGTCATTAGTTTAATTAATGGAAATTCCTGAAAAAAGACTTTTACCTGTCAATATGACGTACTACTTAGCAGCATGAATGCTCGAAAGCTGCCTTTTGAAATTTCAACGCCGAATCGCATTACTTTACACTTTATCGACCCGTTAATGAATCGCGAAATTATAGAACTAACGATTCATGTGGTAAATATACGCAAAAAGCGACTTACTAATGAATGATTATATTTCGGATAACTATTCTGCGTATACACTCAAATTGAGTTCTGAAAAATTACTTCTGGGAGTCGAATTTGATTTTAAGAAATTTTATTTCGGGTACGAAGATCTCGTTCCTTCTTATAACCAATTTCATCCCTGTGACATAGCATAGTTGAGGATGCTCAGAAGTCTTTTGTCTAAACCTATTCAACTATTTAAAATTATTTTCTCTGGCAGTTTCACATAATCACAAATACTATATAGTTCGGACAATCAAAATTGGCAAAGTCCGCAATAAAATATCTGTCATAATAAACGTATGTTTTTTCTTGTTTCCATTTGAGAAAATGCTTCACGAGTAATGTAGACAGAGTAAAAAGAGATACCGAATAGCAGTAAGCGATGCAGCAGTTAGAGGTTATTTAGGTACGCAAAAGATCAGAGTCGGCTAGGAGTTGGAATTATATCTTTAAACCTTGCGCCTTTGCTTTCCTAAATTCATGAGAATGTTGAACTTTATTTAAAGTATCCTATGCTGGCAACATGCTCAAATTCTGCCTCTCTTTATTAGTATCCGCTGCAATTTATATTTGACATCTCTTTTCTCAGTTTTATTGCGGGCTACACCAATTTTGAATGTCCCAACTATACACAAGTTCATTGTATTGGATGGGTTTTTTCCTGATTTACCCACTAATTACAAACGATGATACAAATCATAATGGTAATAATATAGTAATGAAGTAGCAAAAATCACTTTTTTAAACAACTTAGAATTCCAGAAGCTGTGTTTGGTATTTCCAATACGTCTGAGATACTTGCGTAATATGCAAGTCTGTGAATTTCTAAATAAGAACACTATACTGACGTAATTGTAGTAAAGGTAATTAAAACGATGAAGAATTAGAGACTTACCTGATATAACTTAATTATGTGAGGGTGATCCAGTCTTTTCATTATGTCTACTTCTCTATAGACTTTTTGTAAATTTCCAGCATCAAGCTGCGTTTTGTCTATTATCTTAATTGCTACCTGTAAAATAAAAAACAAAAATGACTATTTAATAAGGTAAATTATAATTAATTTATTTTAAATTAATTGCAAAACAACGTTATTCCTAATTTTAGCGTAGCCGTAAAATAATTCATAATTTATAATGGTAAAAACACAAAAAAAAATGTTTTCACTTCTACGACACAAACGGAAAATAATTTCTTCATTTTTTCTCGTCACATTATACCGAAATGCGTTATTAATGTCAGATGTGATGAACCAAATTGTCACTAAACTGCACACGGACAAGTACTTGACCTTAATCATAAGATTAGGAATACGTAATTGCAAGTAATGAGCGTCAGAGATTGACCCCAAGGTCACTGCACCTTCGTAACCCCTTTCAATTAGGTATATTACATTCTCATATTGATTTAATTACAATTGTCGACGAGTTCAACGGTTTTCTGAGAAAATAAGTTCCGTTTTTCGTAGTTACGCGTGCGTCATAGAGAATCTTATTTAGTCTTTTGTATTTTATCCAACTTTCTTGCGTTCACAATCTGTTACAAAATCCAATCAAGGCTTTCGTGTTTTAAACGCACACATATTACGTATATAGTGTAATGGTCACTCAGAAAAGGGTTTATCGACCCATACTATTGTAAAATGTACCTTGTATATGTATACATTATGTATACAGAATATAGTGGATGTGTCTATTGCACGTAGTACATGAACAGGTATACAAGTACATGTTATGTGTAGTGTGCATGTAGGTAATGATGAACGGATGACCTCGCTAGTGAACTCTACAGTGTGAGGTCAATAGATTTAAAATTGTTCGCATGTACTTCCTCGCCCTTTATTCGTTCACAGCTTTGTTCTAAACTTATTGTTAGCAGTATTCAGCCACCTACGTATTATGTACAGAAATCTACCACGAGGACATTACGTGAGCAAGTTTTGGGGGGACGGGGTTCAATGTACCAATCTTTTCTTACTTTTACTAACAAAGAGTGCGGGGGGATGTTGTAAATCATATATGAAATAAAAGTATCACAGTATAATGATAACATTAATGAAAATTCATATTTATTTTTAATTTTCCCACTACAAATTACCTCTAATTAAAGTAAAATTGTTGCTATTGTCACACCCTCACCCGGGAATCGAACCCGGGACCTTTAGCTTTACGCACCATTGCTCTGACCATTAAGCTATGACAGGTGACAACAGCAAGACCGGCAAACCGTACTTATGATAACGTCTTCATAACAATATTCATATACATATTCTATTAGTTATAAGTGACTATGTACCATTGGTCATTACGTATAGTACGAATTTTTAGAATTAAATACCCTATTGAGTGAAATTTAAGATTTTACAGAGGTAATAACTCCCTCTCCTTGGTGGAAAAAAACTAAAATAACTTTTGTATGATTTATTCCCACTAGGCTACTTATGCTGGTGGTCGGGCAGTTCCTCTGGACTACGCTGGGTGGTAGTGCTGAAGGTCTTCTTCGGCCTCCGCTTAGGGATCGTGAGTGGTTGGGATCAGAAAGATGATTCGGATGAAATGAAGACAGAAGAGAGTCAAACATTTTCTGCAGAACAGTACTCCTCCGGTGATCCAAGGAAACCACAGAAAAATTTGGACCAAGGCAGTGTCCTTCCGAATGCTAAGCAATGATCTAATCCTTTGGGTCATGTCGCGCGCTCCTTGGTGAGATACCATTTGACAAAAGAGAAGATTTTGACATCTTTTTTTGCTGTGATCAAATTGACCAATAAAAGGAATGGAAAGAAACTTATTAATTCTAAAGGACTGCGCTATAAATGTAAGGAAAAAGATCAATTATGTACGCTGTCATTGAACAGCAACCCAAGCCCAAAGTTCATACCATTCTTAGTTACCTCTATCACATTGGAATACCTTTTATAGCGGATACGTGTTAATAGTACGTATGTACATTTACGGGGTTTCAAAAATAGACCAGGAAGTACATGTTTTTGACATGACTTTTATGTAAAATAACAGGCTTCCATGAAACGTGCTTATGTTTTTCGTATCAACAACTGACTTTCACAACGACCATTGTCTCTAATGAGTAATAAAAATAGTCAACGTCAGTAACATTTTACTATAGAAAGGCCCACGATTCATCATTATTTATCGTCACAAGAAAGATCTTACGCTGTACCGTATAGGTGTTATACGAATACTGTAGCAGTAAGTACCTACTCAGTCGATATTATATGTAACGACGACGATAAAATGTCGGGTCCTTTTATAGACGATTGACGTCACAGCGTCACCGTTGACGCACGGTCAGAGCCAATAACTACATGTAGAATAACATATAGATAATCATAGTGAAGTGTCCGTCAATTTTTCAATCATCTCGAGTTTAGCTCGTTATGATTATTACAACAATTTTTTATTATTGTAGAACATTTTTATCTACATTTACGCAGGTATATATAATTAAATAAAATCAACAAGTAATGTACAATTAATTACCCAAACTGAAGTGTTTTTGCGTGACTAAGGTAATTGTATACGTGCGTTTTAGGATTCCGCACTAAAATAGTAAAAGTAAACCCTTATTACGGTATGCTCATGTTGGCTGTACCTATGCAGTTTATTCAGTTTAACATCTGTACCTATATGAAAATGACAATTTTGGTTCAAATTGGGGATCTCATTTTAACGTTGCAATTTTGTTTTGTGATTATCTTCGTTTCTACTGAAGGGGATGAAAATGTTTTTTTGCATATATCAGCACCAACAAATTTTTTCCACCATTCCTTTTGAAAACCCGCTTGCGAAGGCCGTCTGCACATTGATGAAACTATCACTGATCCCTATCACTAGCCAATCTACAATAACGAGTCACAGATAGTCTTTCCAATTAAAAAGAATCATGCAAACGGCGCTACTGGTTGTCGAATAGCCCATCAGCTCAGTACAAAGATTCTATACAGTAGGTTCACTCATTCGATCTGCCTGAAATAATACCGTCAGACCATTATAAATTAACTTTTTGAGCGCTCAACTTCCATATACGAAGACGGTTCAATAGCTTTACCGAATGTATTTGTGCTGTGGTTTCACGATGATACTCTAGTCAAATCCTGCTTAGCGGGGAACTCGTGGATGAAGTGGTGAAGCGTAAAGATGAGAGGGATGTATGGGCGTGGCAGAGAAGTGAATCCACTGTATAGAATCTTTATACTATGCCATCAATAGCGCGTTGGCATTGATAATTCAACGGCAGCTGTGCCGTTTGGCGCCGCTATATCCGTTTACACATCCATTTACAAAAATATATAAATCCATATGCAAATATTTATACTTTTAAATATACTTACATCTAATGCTTTTAGCACTTTTCTACCAGCAACATAATCATCATTTCAAGATTTACATTACCTACCACTTTCTAATTCAGTTGTAGTAGTGGCATTTTATGGGCCACAACTGCTCCAGTAATAATTACGAATGTAAATTAGCGGCTCTCATTTGTTGTTGCTGCTCCTGCTGCTAATACAAGTACAATACTACACATTATCATTAACAATAGACGACGCACTAATAAGGTAACGTTACTAAACATAACGGCAGTTTTATTTCAGAATTAATTTATCAATATCTATATCTGGAATATTAATTTAGAATTAATATCGAGTATGCTAGATGTGTTCGAATCAAATCCAAGTTATCGGCTATCTAAAATTAGAATCAACAAGATAGATAGGTAATTCAATTTTTGAATAGCTACATCTTTTTTAATTGAAAGAAGCAATGGCGTAACAATAGGGCGTAAGGGGGAGATGAGCATAGTGTATAGATTTCTACTAAGATTGCTACGACTTGCATTTTTTAAGGTGAATTCCTGTTTTTTCTGCGTAGGAGTAGAGAAAAGTATTGTGCCATTAGCTGACATACCATACAATTGCAAAAAAGCAAAGAACGAACGTAAAGTAATTTTATTAAACTTAAAGCATGTGCTCTATTGTGAGGTATAGAGCCAGTACCTGTTTTGTCTACTGCAGCAAACCGTAGGAAGCCCTGAGGGGACAGTACGCGTGGAGAAAGAACCCGTCACCACCTACATAGCGCCCGATAATCGCATGGGAGCCTCGACAAACGCCGAAAAACCAGCGGTCCTCTAAGTGGTAGGCAGTCTACGTCAGTGTCTAAGGCGAAGCAAGTGTTCTTTGACCCATTAGGGGTACAATAACATAAAGAGTGTGGGACTGACCAGCTATACGTATTACTCATTAGGGGAACTACATATTTTGGGCGAAAGCAGAGTAAAGGTGAAAAGCATAGTAGCTCCGTCTAACCAGGAGGTTGAAGGGTATCCGGAGACAGTGCGGATACTGTCAGAACTGCTTCAGAGTAGCTGATGGCCACCTAGTTCCTTTACCGGTACCACAGAAGCGGGATGTACCTAGAAGTCGAGCTTCAACTCCTCCTCCGTCAATTGGTGCGAGAGGGCAGTTGGTTGATAGCCCGCATGCTGGATTAAAGGGCTGTGCAGCGGGGAGCCCGGTTCGTTACGTAATCCCCGAATTGAACGCTTAAGGATTTGGATAGATTCAAACCTGGTGATTACTAACCCAGACAATGCAGTGACACCCAGGCACCAATCCATCTGAAGGAGGGGAAACCCTAGGGAGTTCTTCATCTCTTATTGGCCTTATTAATGGTCTGTGCAGCGGAGAGCCCGGTTCGTTACGTAATCTCCGAATTGAACGCTTAAGGATTTGGATAGATTCAAACCTGGTGATTACTAACACAGACAATGCAGTGACTCCCAGGCACCAATCCATCTGAAGGAGGGGAAACCCTAGGGAGTTCTTCATCTCTTATTGGCGAACCTGTGCCGATTTGGGTGCATGCTCAAAACAAAAAGAGCTGCAGAGGAGGCCATTTTTCTTTCTATTTCTTTTTTTTAAGAAACGCATTTCCAATGGGCTTGTTTTGCCTAATTCTATTATCCCTACAGGATTCCCTAATTGACTTGTATCAAACATTATGCCCCATTGAATTTGTTTAAGTTTAGTTTGGAAAAGACTCCCCGAGTGGCCCTTGTGAAATGCAATTCGCGGGGGTTTAGGGTAGGTTATGATAAATAAAATATCTCTTATTAGCATGTGTGAAATGCCATGCACTATGAGCTTAAGTTAAATTATAGTGAAAAAAGACTATTTGTTGGCCTATGTGAAGTGTTGAACTCCAAAGCTTAAGAGATGTGTTGGGTTAGGCTGCAGCGTGAAAGTCACTGATTATGAAAAATGATATGCACCATGGGTTTAGTGAGGTTATGGCAAGTGAGGATTTACTAATTAGCACATATAAATTGTAAAAAACTTATGTTAGGTTAAGGTATGGACGGGTAGCCATGATTTTAAATATATGTACAAAAAAAGTTGCAAGTTCTATGCACCATTGACAACGGTCATCAGACCTCCAAATTTCAACGATTTCAACTAGTGCGTACTTAAACATGTATTTATCAGAATTTTTTTTGTTTAAAAATAGAATACGAAACAAACAACCAATACCAAAATAAAAAATTATCGGAATTATTTGTACTACACTGTACAATGTACATAGTAACGTAGCACATGTGTACATATCGGGGATATGGAATTAGAATAATAAAAGCGATAGTTTCTATCAAGGTAACTTTTACGTAATTTATAGTCTTTACATATCAGGTATTTAGTTTGCTTTTGAAACTAGGAATTTATTGATCAAATGCTTGCTTCACGGCAGCTGACGTAAACCAGAATAAACAAAAAGAATGCTTACGACAATGAAACCCATAAATGCATTAATAATTAAATCCTTTACAAATACCTATCATCAGTTTCGCATTAACTATATCATACGTACACAGTAAAACTCGGTTATAACGCAGCGAAGAGAATTGAACAAATCAATAAGTAGATACATAATAACGAAGCCAAAAAGGAATATTACGAATTAGGAGTTCTGGAACGTTATAACAGAAATGAAGCATAATTTGTGGATTACACTATAAGAGGTAGATATTAAGTTGTTGAAGGCTTTATAGTGACTATCATGACGTTATAACCGTAGGTACATACATTATACCAAAACGTGTTTGTTGTAATAGTGTAATACCTGTTGGACTTTGAATCGTTAATATTTTATTCAGAATTTGTCAAGATAAACCTATAAAGGTATACCCAAACAAACTGAAAAAAGATTTCATTGCCGGTTCTTGCTAGCAACAGCCATCCCTTTCTAAAAGGGGTAGTTTTTGTTACAATGTTTTTTTAGCCAAACCAACCATTTTTGACACTCTGTTAAAACCCCAACCGTTACTGAAAATTGTTAATCAATATTGGCAGTACCCTCTTCATAGTCGCATAAGCACAGTAATTTTTATATCATAATATGTAACGTAAACTTAAATAGACGTAATCAATTTGCAGTTTCAATCGTTTTCAAGGTCTTTAAAAAAAATCATGAACTTATTCAAAACATGCAATATTTCTGTATCTTTATGTTGCATTGATCAAGAAATAAAATTAATTAAATTGTTCAGAAAGTTATAAGCGTTTTACACTTCATAATGCGAATCCATTAGTTTTCAAAAGTGTCTAATAATGATTATTATCCTTTTTGTGTGCATGCCAAAACTGATAAAAACAAAATACTTCTCGAAACACGATAATAAAGTCTAAGAAAAATTAATAAGGTTCTGCAGTGTTCAATATGTCACATCTACAGGGTGTCTAACGGTAATCACCCATTATAATATTTCGGAAATTACTTCGATTCGAATTTTGAAAATTTGGATAATAGCATTATTGCGTAATTAAGGAGAGTTAAAATAACAGCATATATTTGGCATCTCCGGTTATACCGGAAGTTGACACGAACATCGTTATTTTAAATGGAACACCTTATATTTTATGGCGGTTTTGAATTCTACTTATGATTTTAGGTAGACCTTTATACTTCTACTTCTAAACTTAACTATTTTCGAAATATTCATTTTTTCTAGAAAAAGTATCACAGAGCGGTAGGTTACGAAAAAGCATGCCTGTTTTACAGTAAGAAAGCTAGAGGAACAATATTCTCACAAATGGTAGCTATACCATCTTATATACTTCCTGTACATATTTTCAAAGTGGGTTAATTACATACAGCGTTTTAGATATTTACTGGCCGATTTGGTTAATTTCAAACAATCGTAAGTCAATTTTTTCAAATGGAACACGCTGTATATATTTACATATTAAGTTATTTTTAAGACATTTTTATACATTAAAAAAAGCCAACCATATATTTATTTAATTACTTACTGTTCTTTGTAAAATCAACTAAAATTGTTTATTTGTTTACGAAAATGGCCGTAAAATTAAGAGAATTTCAAAATAGATAGTATGAATTAAATATCGTATCTCAAACACCTTATACTGACAGCATAGTCATTAAATATTTTGATTCTTAATGTCAATTATTGAATTTTATTTTTACGAAGAATGGAAAATGAAATTACCTATTCAAATTGAGAAGAATTTTATAAAATCAATTACAATACGGTAGTAGAAAAAGCAAATAAACAATAAATAAAATAAATAATTAACGAAATCAGCTGATAATAATTAAATGTATTAATTAAATCGTTGAATATAACCCCTTTTAGTTGTTTAGTTTACCCTTCGGTTATATGTTATGATTATGAGTAACAATTCGAACCATTAAACTAATAGATTTAATTATTTTCAGCAGATATCGTCAATTATTTATTTTGTTTATTGTTTATTTGATTTTTTTAACATTGTTATCTGTAGTCTACCGTATTGCAACTGATTTTATAAAATTCTTCTCAATTTTAATAGGTATTTTCATTTTTTATTTTTTATAAAAATAATATTCAATAATCGACATTGAGAATCAAAATATTTAATTACTAAACTGTCAATGTGGATTTTTGAGTGACATTAAGTAACTCATATTATTTGTTTTGAAGTTCTGTTAATAATTTCACAGCCATCTTCCTAAACAAATAAACAGTTTTAGATGAAATAAAATAATTCGAAGTGGTCTTTATTCATACGTAATCCTAAAATGTAGCATCGTGCTACAGATGGCGTTTACTGCGCCATTTGCAGTATTTTCTAAAACGCAGTTTTAGATGACGTTACAAACAACAGTAAGTAATTTGAAAACTAGAGGAGATGGGTGTAAGGAACCAGGGTACCATTCGAAAGACAATAAAATTCTGTATAAGGCGATGAAAATCTATACAGGATGTTCTAGTGGAAAAAATTGAATTACGATTGTTTGATCTTGAACCAAATCTGCCACTAAATATCTAACACCCTGTACGTAATTAACCCATTTTGAAAGTATGGATGGAAAGCCTGAGGGTATAGCTGCCGTTTCTAAGAATATTGTTCATCCAGCTTTCTTACTGTAAAACAGGCATGTTCTTTCACAACCTACTGCTCTGTGATACTTTTTTAAAAAAAATTACTATCTCGAAAACGGTAAATTTTAGAAGTAGAAATGGATTTTAAAAGTCTGGCTAAGTAGAATTCAAAACCGTCATAATATTTAGGGTGTTCCATTTAAAATAACGAAGTTGGTGTCAACTTCCGGTATAACCGGAAGTGCTACATAGATGTCGTTATTTTAATTGAGGAGAGCATACTCAATAACGCTATTGTCCAAATTTTCAATATTCGAATCGAAGTAGTTTCCGAAATATTCTAATGGGTGGCCACCGTGAGACACCCTGTACAATATAAAATGTATAGAAGCATGCAAGTACATATCTAAAAACAATTATGTTTTCAAAAACAAAAAACGATTTTTTGAAAATCAAGCTACCAACAACAAATTTTAACCAAAAACCGCAATATAGAGTTATTTTTTAGTATCTGCAAATAGAGGTAACAACTAAAAATATTAAAAAAAAACAATTAAAAATAATCTAACAGTTAAAAGAACAACAGATACCTAATCCACATAAACATTTTCAGATTAAGATGAATTTCTTACTTTTACAATATGACATTGATGACCTTCCTAAAAATTCATTTAGAATTTATGCGAAATCAATTTGCGTATAATTAAAAGATTATATTTTTACAATTAGAGCGAAAAAAATCGCAAGCCTTGGTTTAAACACAAAACGCTGACGTAAACGAGATAAGAGGCAAATGATAAAACCAATCCTCAACATAACATGTGATATAACCTATTTTTTTATAACAATAATTTTCAAATCAGATGTGTTTATAAGTTTATCTGTAATTTTTTAGCAACAACAAATTAATGTAGATACGAAATATTTACTTTCTGGTATTTAAAATTGGTTTTATTTGCACTTATACTTAATTAATAAATTAACTGTCGCATGTGTTCGTCATCAAACAGAACACAGATAACATTCTACAAAGCTTTACAGTAGTCTAGACTCTAGATTGTTAAATTTGAAATAATGACTGATGATCTTGATTTAATCGTGAGCACAATATTTATGTGTATTAACAAGAGTAATATCCTTTTCATTTTTTTAAGTATTATGTGTTCTGCTTTATGATTTAGTTAGTTTCCTAAATAAATAGGATTTTAAATAGATTTCCTGATCCGACGGGACTTGAACATTGACGAAACTTTTGTAAAAACTAGAGTGGGTGGATCGGCTTCCGAGTTTCGATGATTTAGGGAGCCGGACCATAGGTTCAACCATAATGGTGGGGTTTTTAAAGAGAACCCAGACTAAGACAAGTCCCTGGAAAAGGGAGCAGCTCTTTCAGTACTCAGGGTGGCAGAGATCACAGGATGGGTATGGCACTTTGATGCACAATACTGCGATGTAGAAGGCAACGGGAAACCACCAAACGAGTAAAACGTTCAACTACAGAAATTAAATGATGACGTCCTCTGGGGTAAAGCATTCCGGACGTAAACTAGTCCCCCATTCGGATGTCCGGGCGGGGACTACCTCGGGGAATGTCATTAATAAGTGCACCCCTAGATAGGAGCAACATTTCACGAGTCGGAGCGTGGGATGTTAGGACAATGAGGCAATGATGAGGATACTGTGGATAAAGAAAGCTACAAATGAAGAGGTATTAGAAAGAATCCAACAGAGAATACAATAAGAAACAGGCGAGATAGGTTAGTAGGACACTTTCTCAAGCATGAAGGTCTAATCAGAGACATTAGAGGCAGAAACGGAAGTCAGGAGGGGTAGAGGTAGACTTAGATTAAATAACTGTTCGGAAATAGTTAAAGATGTGGGTTGTTCTAGTTTTAGAGAAATGCGAAGATTAGCTTAGGATAGGAAAGAGTGGAGGTACGTGTCCAACCAGTCTAGGGACTGACGACCTTATGATGATGAAATCGATTTCAAAAATATGAAATTTATTTCGACACTTCTTTTAAATCCCTGAATTAATCTACTTAATCGTTATACTTAACAATAGTATAATAAGAACCCTTGCTAGTGAGATTAAAGCATGCTTGCTCAAAGCTGTCTTCGCACAATGACGATTATTTAATTGTATTGATCAGCCTTCAATAGAGTGTAATCAGAAAAGAAAACTGTAGTATAAAAATGTCTATTTCAAAGCACTCTCAAAAATATGGCCTAAAGGTTTAGACCTTTGCTTGGCATTCGGGAGAACACCGGCACGATTACGGGCCTGTCTGCCCTGGTCCAAGTTTTCTGAGATTTCTTTAAATGGTGAAGCAGTAATATTCCACAGATAACCTTTCACTTTCTTCTGACCTCATCCTTCACACCCCGACCACCACCCAGCCATCTGACCTCATCATTCACACCCCGACCATCACCCACCCATTCCCACTATTCCTGAAGTTACGCTGAGGAGGCCTTCCGCCCCTCTGTCCAGCGTAGTCTGAAGGTATTGTCCGTCCTCAAGCATTGGTAGCTGGTAGGAATGAAACACCCAAGATTTTTTTTTGCTTTCAATAATATGTCAAAACTGTCAACACTCATAAGAGAGGTTTAGGACATTGTTTAACATTCGGGGGAAAACTGGTTCGATTCCTGGCCCATCCACTCCAAGTTTTTCTGTGGTTTCCTTGGGTCTTTTAGGGATATGTTGGGACAATGATATTCCACAGGTAATCTTTCACTCTCTTCAGTCTTCACTTCATCTGTTTCATCTTTTTCAGCCCAGCCACTATCCACCCAATTCTAACATGAGGGTGAAGGGGGCTTTCCGTCATATTCTCCTGCGTAGTCCAGAAGGAATGTCCGCCCACCAGCATTAGTAGTTGATGAGAATGAAACACCCAAAAAATTTTTATGGTGCAAATTTGACAGTGTTCATGCTCCTAAAGAACTACCTACTTATATTAAAAATCCTATTTCGCTTTTAGTTCAACTACTTACTCTCCACAATCTTGAGTAGCACATTCTTTATTGTAAGTGTAATAACTGATAAGAAAATTGACAAAGGAAGTCATTAGCATTTCCCAATTGTTTTCATAAAAAGAAAAAAATTGTTGTAATAGTTGGATAGGTAAGTGGGTATGCAGTCTAAAATCTTAGTCATGACCTTAAAACTATAAAATTGGTCTGCTAAAAATAGGTCTACTTAAAATGGTAGCATTTCCGGCTACCTATACCGGTTATTTTTAGAAGTACATACTTACAGTAACCGCAATTAAAAATAAATGTTAAGACAAGAGTCTATTAATACGAAGTATAATTCCACTTCCGCCCAAATAACAAGTTTCTTTTGTTGTGCGTGGTGTTTCAGAGTGTTATAGCAGATTATAAAAAAAGAAACTCGTCCCAGTGTTTGTTGTAGGTGAAGACGGAGGCATGGACATAGAGGCTTAATTTAAAATTGAAAATGATAATTGTGTGAATAATGGGTGCTACCAGTAAGGAGAATTCGTGGAGGGAGAAGGAATCACCTTATAAAATATTAGAAGTGTATTTAGGTAAGGACGTAAAATAGAGACCCAACGGATGGAGGTGAAAAATCGAAAATTTGAATAACAAACGTAACCTAACAACCCTCAGTTAGCCTAATCTGAGTGGGAACGTCGAACATATTAAACAATTACCGATAAAATCCTTGTTTTCAATGTTCTCTATTACATTAGCAACCCACATACGTAGCAACGTTTGTGTAGCCTTTCCATAATTTTCATCACACTAAGTTGATACCCCTCCGGCGATCCATAGTCATGAATGTTCAGGATAACAATTGTTTTAGTGTGCATTATCTATCAAAATCGATGGGGCTCATTAACAAGCAATGAAGCTTTTTGTTATTTTTCTGTGTTTGTAATGGAAAAAAAAATAAGACGCTTGCTGGGCCAGGTGCATTATCTATCAAAATCGATGGGGCTCATTAATAAGCAATGAAGCTTTTTGTTATTTTTCTGTGTTTGTAATGGAAAAAAAAATAAGACGCTTGCTGGGCCAGGTGCATTATCTATCAAAATCGATGGGGCTCATTAATAAGCAATGAAGCTTTTTGTTATTTTTCTGTATTTGTAATGGAAAAAAAAATAAGACGCTTGCTGGGCCAGGTGCATCCAAAGCCAGGTGGTATACGTGTCTCCACTGAAGTGTTATAGTTCCCCAACGGGTACCGATACTGATGAATTTAATTTCAAGTGAAATTCGCTACGCATAGGTATGTAAAATAGGTAAACACTTAAAAATGTTTCGAGAAAGCACCTCCTTGTGATAGATCCAATAAATGGTAAAACAATTTACTTGTTTTCTGCTTACACAAATGACAACCTCAAGGAATTCCTTACGTTCAAATACTTATTTATGACCATTTAATTGAGAAATGTATTACTTATTTTTTATAGGTAGGTAGAAAATTAGTTTTTCATAATCTTCCTTCAGTAGGTAAATGTTTACATTTGCACGTGCCTACGTAGGCATCATATTTTTAAAATAAGGAAACCGAACTGTGACGCTCGGCTTTCGGCAAATACCTACAGGAAGATAAGAAACCATGCGCAATCCATTAGAAGATGAACATATATAGGTTAAGGTTACTACCCACGGATTAAGCATATTTTGGGAAAATTTACAAACTTGATGAATGAAACGTACCTCAGTTTTAGTTATTCTATGCCTGGCGAGTTTAACAACGGCAAAATTCCCTTTTCCTATAGTTCTTTCAATATCATAGAAGCCTACTCTAATGGCAGTCTTGGAAATCCTTTCACGATCACCCATTTTAATATTTTATACTAACTGTTTTACTATGTACTAAATAATACCTATGCTAACAACAAAATCACTTCACATTATACCCTAGAGTCCGGTCTACACTGTTCCCGATAAACACACACTCACAAGTAGTTATGATCCCCCGAGGTCCTACTACAAACAGTTGTCAAAGTTAGGCCGGCGCATACGACAGTCGAACACCGTCATGTACCCCGAACCGCGACCGTCTGCTACTGTGAGACTGCGACAGCCATGACTAGCTGGATGGAAGCTACGCTAAGTTGCGCACGAGCGATTATCGCCCTCCCAAAGTACAACAATGAGTCGATGACGCTCTCACCCACTACCTATAAAACCCAAATGCACCTGATTACGTAAAATCTTATAATATGGGGAATTGCACTGTCGCCAGTAACCAGTAGAAGTTTCATCTATAACTCAATATATAGTAGGACAGTCGTCAACTAGTCAGAAAAGATGGCATTCGGCTCATCCGTCGAGGTTCTTACTCCTCTAGCCCATTGTAATCACTGTCACTATGGTCACACTCTGAAATGACCGATCAGGCGGGAAGATTTATCAATCTCTAGTTGGATGCTCGAGGGGGGTCCTTCCCAGTCCGATAACTTTCACTACAATATTGGTAAGTCATCCTGATTCGTGGGAGGCCCCTTTGCAATTAGAGGAGAACGTCGTGAGATTCGTCTGCCAGATACAAGGGTTCGATATTATGCACCTGCAAAGAGCGGCATTACCCAGAGGTTTAGAGCATTGCTTAGCATTCAGGAAGACACCGGTTTGATACCCGCTCCGTCTGCCCCCAGGTCCCAGATTTGTATTCAATTATTTAGGTAACTGCTGGGGCAGTAATATTCCACAGACAGTTTTCACTTTCTTCTGTCTTCATTTCGTCCGTCTCCTCTTTCTCACCCCAACCACCACCCACCCATTAACACGATTCCTAAAAAGAGGCTGAAGAGGACTTTCCATCCTACCTTCCAGCGTAGTCCGGAGGGACTGCCTGCCCACCAGCATTAGTAGCAACACCAAAAAAATTACAGTTTTTTCACTCTAAGCTTACACTACACACCTGGCAACATGACCATCGCGTATCGTTAACCTCGGATATTAATACCTAGCACCGTATCGACTCCGACCCCTGCATAGATGTACAATACGTATAAACATTCTGTGTTCTGCAGCTCCACAGGTTTAGACTATTGCTCAGCATTCGGTGCGATTCCAGATCCGTCTGCCTTGGTCCAAGTTTTTCTGTGGTTTCTTTGGGTCACTTAGGCAAATGCTGGGGCAGTAATATTTCACAGATAATCTTTCACTTTCTTCTGTCTTTATTTCGTCCGTCTCATCTTTCTCAACCCAACAGCCACTCACCTCACTTATTCCCACAATTCCTGAAAGAAACCTGAAGAGGGCCTTCAAACCTACTCTTCGGAATAGTCACGAGGGACTGCTCCTTCACCAATAGTAGTAACTGGTGGGAATGACACTCAAAAGTTTTTAAGTTTTCAGCCCCACAATTCTTATGATGCACAAACTCCCATTAGTTAAGCCTCTGCAAGTTTGGAAGTCTGCTATTGAAAGAATTTAATTCCAATTCATCATCATCATAAGGTCATCAGTCCTAAGACTGGTTGGACACGTACCTCCACTCTTTCCTATCCTGAGCTAAACTTCGCATTTCCCTAAAACATGTCTGCAGCAAAGACAGAACTAAAACAGACCTATATCTTTATCCACCTGATGTTTCGATAGGATTGAAATGAATTTTCTAAGGTTTCTTAACGAAACCAAACCGTTTTAACCTGGAAAACTACAAGATATGTGGTTGCTTTATCTTCCATTTCATTATCCATCTGCAACAAAAGAAATATTATATAAACATAGACCTCTATAAATAGAAAGAATTATTATCAAGTGACGCTGTTTATGGAAGTAAAAGAAGTCGTAGTTTTAATTTTAGATAAATACAATGAGTATGTCAGGTCAATTAACAAGTTCCACTGGATTGTCTCAGTCCTGTAATTCATTTTGCCATTTTAGGAGGATAATTGAACAGTTCTACAGTCTTAGAAATGGTAAAATATTAGGCATATCTGAGGAATGAGAAAATCAAAACCTTCGAGGCATACTTTATTGTTAATACAACCAATGATGAAACCGACGGTTTTTCCAACCCCATATTATAAGCTTCGTTCCGAAAAGCACATTCACAGAATTACTCTTTGAAGTCTATGTAAATATGAAACATAAGATTATCACAACATAATAACAATTAATACATTCATGTACATACATATTTCAAAGAATAATATATAAATAGATTTCAGTTTTGGCACCTCTCCCTTTCTCTCATTAAATAACTAAAGAGAAAAGATTTTTATTTTTATATTTACGTTATTACTACCAAGACTTATCAAAATTAAACACTCAAAGAAATGTAAACACTGTACTACGTGATACATATGTTTATTTGTGCATTTCCACATTATCCGCCTCCAACGTCACTAGCACGTCAGAACTTCGTGACTGATAATAGCGCTAATTTGTCTGCAAATGATAGAAGCACAATCTTAGGATTAGAATCTCTAGGGAGATTCCTAGCAGTACATGCACGTGAACTGGTAATCATCCAACCACAAAAAGAATAAATGAGCTGCAAATTGAGCAACAACTCACAATGGATTTAGGAAATTGAATTGATGAATACTCTACTGCGAGGATATTTATTAAACAAATGTGAATTTTATTTCATTTTAGTCTGTAATTTCTCAAATTGAGAGACATTAAACCTCTTTAACGCACATGTATGTTTGTAAGCAGTGATCGTTATTCATATACGTATAAGGGGCTTTAGGCCTTAGCTAGAAGGTAGTGAAAGGGAGGGGGAGGTGTGGTAAAAAATGAAAGGTGAAAAATTTCATCATTAGTAAACTTTTTTCTTTCCGGAGGATTTGTCAAGAGCGGAAATTGAATTCAATTCAAAAAACTAGTATTTTAGGAGGTGAATATTCTATTCCTTGTTTCTCGATGGTTTCTCAATAAAAGGTATTCATCAGTAATGTTCATTCGAATTTTTTTTTACATTTCAAAAATAAAAATATAAAATAAAAAATATATACTTGCAATATCTTGTATACCATTACGGTAGATATGCTATTGGTCGAATGACAATTTTAAATAATACTCAATATAATGGAACAATGAGGCAGTTCACTTTGTATATAACTTTTATTAACTTGGAACCCAAAATTATAATAAACTACATATGTGTTGTGACTTACGAAATCAGTAGGATGGTTACTATAAGTAAAAAGACTTCCAAATCGTTACTTGTGGAAGCCTAATCTCCAAAACAACTTGTGGTAAAACAGACCAGAGCTTGGGCCATGATCTACCAACTACCTTAAACGCTCGCTCAAGCCCGACTAAGTCTCGTATACCCTTCGTCTACCCCTTTACTCCTTGTGGGTACTTTGTTTCGCAACAGCCACTCCTCCTAAATAAACATGCCGCCACACACGTGCAAAAACACCTCGCGTATACATATATTCATATATGATTGTCACAAGCCTCTTTTTACTTTTGCCGTTGATCATTTTTTTATAAGAACTTAGGGTTTCCACTTTTGTTTTGAGGTATAGACTATAGAACCTAAGAGATGTATTGAAATCCCAAACAGAGAAAAAATTCATGTCATATCGAAAAAGGTGAAACAGAAGAACGTGTAGTAATGGTGTCAAATATTAATATGTGATGATTAAAATATAGTGGTAATAAATTAAATATCTGTTCGACTTAATGCGTATTTCATTCTTGTATATCGTTAAAATATCTCTCATTCGATTTGACCAGCATCATGACCTGTTTTTGAATTAATAGCCAGTGTGTTAAAGTGAAAGTAGTAACACAGAGAAACATTTTGAAATGAACCATAAGCATTCTTCATTTCGCCCTATAAGGGCATCTTTAGGTGTACCTTGAGGTATATTCTTTTGAATGAGGAAATCAGTCAAGTTTTTTGGTTGGTAATAAAGTTTTTAATTTAGTCAAAAATTGACAGCCTACAATTGTTAGTTTTTTCAAAGGTAGATTGTTTTGTTAGTAGTTATTGGTCTCGAAATTTTGCGGTTGTGACTTTACTGGTACATGTTACGGTACAACGTGTAAGTTTAACACCTGCAGCATGATCTAATACCTCAAACCTCAAAGTATTAACAAAACAATCTAAATAAAAAAAAAGCAACCCACATCCAAACGATTTGCGAACAGTAATCTAATCTAGGTCTACCTCTAATCCTCTTAACTCCTCTTTCTGCCTCTAATATGTCTCTGACTAAAGCTTCATGCCTGAGAAGGTGTCCTACCAACCTTTTTCGCCTATTTTTTATTGACTTCCATACAGTCCTCTGTTACTCTATTTTTTTTTATTTCTAACCTTCTCTATTCACGATATACTCATCATTCGCCTGTAACATCACATTTCAAACGGTTTCAACTTCTTTCTTTTCTGTCGCGTCCACCGTCCATGTTTTGCACCCGTACAACGCCGCGCTCCAAACATACACCTTTAACGATCTTTTTCGAATTTCAAAATTAATCGTTCGCGAGCATAGAAGGGACTTCCTTTTATTGAAAGCGATTCGACCCTGTGCTGTCCTCTGTTTTATATTCCTACTACTCCTTCCGTCCTAATTTATCTGACTTCTTAGATACCTAAAATCAGCCACTTCTTCTAATATTTTGTCTCCTATCTTTATATTCGCTCTTTCTCTACTTTTTCTTCTTTTGCATACCAGTATTTTTGTTTTACTTTTATTTATTTTATAATTTGAGTTATCTTGCATATGCCGTGTGGACCTAGGGTGTCAACAAATAATTAGATTAGACCTTGCAAATAATCCTGTTTTAAATCTCGATACATTGTACCATCCTGATAATATTTCAGCTAATAATTTCAGAAATTAATTAATTCTATATTTTTTCATCCAATGAATTACTAATTACTATTTCACCTACGTAATTACAATATCACTTATGATGCAATTATTTGGTATTGTGAACTTTTCGTGGCGTTGTCTAAATCTGTCACCCTCGGCAATTTATTCTTCAATCTATTGGCAATACTGCTATTTATTTTAAATTGAACAACATATATGTATGCATATTTGTAATGGAATGGATCTTTAGTTTACAAAATTCAATTTATTTTCCAATTTACTCAAATAACTATGTACCTACTCATGTTGTTTTACTACGAATATTAGCTGTTTAAGTTTAAAGTTGAAATTTACATCAATTCATTTAATTAAATTCCAAATGAATCATTAGCACTCTTTTTCTTTATTTTTAAAATTCAGGATACCTAATAATAACATAGTCAGTTTTCTTGAAAAATGAAAAATATTCGACTAGTGATCTCTAATTATTAGCAATTCAAAATTTTTTACATGATAAAAGTTTATAAAAACGAGTTAAGTAAGAACTTCAAACATTTTTTTCTTATCATAAGCGTGCCTAAGTTTTTGTTATTAAGAGCAGATACTAATTGTAACTTGTCGATCCTTCCAAGACCGCCTTTAACTTATTGGAGGCCCTTGGCACATAAGGATAACGGAGCCCCTATGGCATTGACAGAGAAGTATTTTGTTAAAACAGCCAAAAAGAGTAGATAAGCAGAATTGTGCATTTATTGAACAATTATTTTTATTTTGTTTTACAATCACAATAAATGAATGGATAATTGTATAATACAGGGGAGACCAAAATGGAATACTTAAAAAAAAACTAAATTGTATAATAGAATAACTTTTACTCACATAGCGACATTAAACATCAACTTTAGATATTCAAAACATTCTACAAGATTAATCACTTAATATTTTCATAATGAGAAACAACAATAAGAAACTGAAATCTCCCCCGATCACGGGGCAAAATGGAAAATGACACGGGGTAAAAGGAGCATGTATTTAATCAGACTGGCAGCGTTCACAGGTAGGCGTAAAACTAACGTGCTCATCAACTCCAAATTGCATTGCCTAAAGGTTTAGACCATTACTTAACATTCGATAGCACTATGGTTCGATTCCAAATTTCCTTGGATTACTTGGGCAAATGATGGGGTAGTAGTAATGATAGTTCTATTTCAAAGATGGTCTTTTACTTCTCTTCATTTCGTCCGTCTCATCTTTCTCACCCAACCGCCACCCACGATTCCTAAAAGGAGGCTGAAGAGGATCTTCCGCTCTACTCTCCGGAGGGACTGCTGCCAAATAGAATTACGAACTGTTTGAAATGACTCATCCAAGTGTTTTTCAGGAACACTTTATTTCTTGAGCGTGAGAAAATAATATTTTTCAGATTGAGTATCCCGTTAGGCCCCGACTATTTTGCCCCAACAAACATATTTTATACTTAAACCAAGTACTTTTAACCTAAAACAGTGACGGCTATGGAAAGTAACTTATATCAAACAAGGTATGATCTAGGACTGGAAATACTGCAGAAATATTTAGTTGTTCGCCTGATAATACGTCAACATTTGTCACAAAACTTCGTAAAAATATGAACAATTTCAATTTTCTCACAGTGCAGCAAAAAAAAATAGCGACACGTTCCCTTCCACCTGACTCATGTAGGGCGACTTAAGGATGTATGGGAGGTATGTCAAAATGCCACGAGACAAATAAAAATTTGGAAGAACGTTCCTCATTCAATTCCAAAACTCCTGTAAAAATTACAAATCGATTCGCTAAACCGTTAAAAAGTTATTGAAATTTTAAAAAATTGTAATTTTACACGTCTTTTTAAAGCTACCAGAAATTTCAAACTTTTATAATAAGTAACTTTAACTCTGGAGAATCACTTTAGCGTAAGGTTATTCAAATTCATTAAATGGTTATCAAGGAAAAAATTTAAAATTAGCTGAAAATCTCGTTTTTACTTGATAATATAATGATAATATTTATAATTGTCTGAAATAAATGCAATTTTAAAGTTTTAATT
>NW_020439043.1:646293-660434 GCF_000699045.2 Agrilus planipennis | reverse complement strand
ACAATATCCTTTGGAAATACTTCTTTGCGATTAATTAATTGTTACAAAATGGGTTTTTCACTACGTAATACTAAAAGTCGATTGAATAACAAGCCTAATTACTTAAAATATTAAGTACAGATAACAACCGAGTTTTTGTTTTTGAGTAAAAACATGCAATTTTTATAATTCCTCTAAAATCTTAGATGTTTTTAAACTTTTAAATATAAAAATCCCATTAACATTTCTAGTTGTGTACATATTTATGTAATTTTAAAAGATACAATTTTAATGTGTAGGTACATTACAACATTTCGCATTTTTAATAGAATTAATTATTATTTACCATCGCATTTATTTAGAATGTAAAAGAAAAACTGAAATTGATTGAAATATTTAAGTTTTAAAATTACTTTAGTTAACATCATGAAATTTAACATTTAATTTTTATTTTAATTTTAATAATTTTTACAAATGCCATTCATATCAAAAATAGGTTTATTTGTTTATATAGTATTAAGCAGGTAACAGAAAACCATTTAATAATTTATTGAAATCACGCAAAAACTACTGGATTGATTTTGATCAGCTTTTTTTTGTTGCATTTTATCTCCAAAACAATTATTATTATATTCACATTCAATACCAATATGCTTTGATAAACGTGGACGACAACGATGGGCGTAATGGACGCAGTTATGCGTGTTCTCTTGCCACTGAGTATGAAGAAGGGCTCGTGACGCCTTACGCTTGCGTGAAAAAAGTTTCTACTTCTGCCTCATCGTACGGGAATTAATTATTATTTAGCGAACAAAGCAGTGGTGTACGAGAATTTAAAAATACGTTTCAAAAGTAGTTCTCAATAATCTGATATATTTGAAACCTTTGCTTTCAAATTTTTGTTATAAAAATTAAATAGAATTTTTATTGAGGAATGAATAATTTATATTAAAAATAATATTGTACTTAAATTATGAGTAAAAGTTTCCAGTTCTGCTTTATACAAATATTACAAAATTTCAATTAATAAAATTTTCGTATTAAATCTCGAGTACAAAACATTTTTTGGGAATATTTCACAAACTATTAAATTTCTTTTTCACAATATCGTTTCGGTTATTAGGCACATACACTTTTATATCTTTTGGAAATGGTCGAATAGGATTTTTAAATCAGTGTTTTTAGTTTCTATGTATTTCTAGTATTTAAAACAAGTTTAAATAATCAAAAACCAGATTAAAAGAACAGGACTGTAGCATTAATAAAATGCTTAAAAAAGACAGGACTCGCGGACGAAACATTGTACCGATTCTAACCATTCCTTCAATACTAAAAATTTAAAAATACTCCGTACAAGCATAAATAATAACAAAAAACTAGGCGTAATTAAGTATATTAGCTTACAAAACTCCAATGATTCTGACTTTGAAATATGTCATTCTCATCAAATAACACACATGTATATAGGGCGTTCGAATGCCTCCTTGATATTTTTTTGAGTTGAGAATTTTGAAATTAACTACTTCGGCTTATAACTTTTCTGGTTTGGGGATGCTCTGTCAAGTTGAGTGGAATGTTCCCCTGACTAACGTGAGTGAGTGAGGGCACAATGCTTTTACTTGAGTGTTTAGGATCATAAGGTTTCGATAGGAAAAGACAATATGAACGAAGAGAGTTCTTGTGGTTATCTTCGTCCTTTTTACTAAAGGTTTTGGTTCCATTGCTTCCAGAAATAATATAAACGCAGCGGAGCTATAAGTACTGTGATGTTTGTATTAAGAAAAACAGTTAATGTTTAAATAAAGAACACGATTAGGGAGGTATTTGCGCATTCTATACATACACATATACGAATAAACAATGAAGAGTTGTAAGCTAATATATATAAAATGTAATTTGTAAATAAGGTGGGATTAGTTTTCAGATGTAGATATAGAGAGGTAATCTTAATAATAATCGTTGTTGATCGATACGATACATTGTAGAGGAGTCAATTAAAAATCGGGGCACTTTTATAAGTTATTAACATGTTTTACAAACTTTACACTATTGAGTTTTAATTTAATATTGAAATGTTTCACAGTGCTGCATTAATTATACTAGTCATATTCAGATCGGCTGTTTCTATTTTCTTTCGTATATCTATCTAATATTGTACTAATACTTGGAAGCTTTTCTTGTAATAATAATAAGCTGAGTAAATGAAAGAAAAAGATAAAGCAGAAAAACATGATAACGTACCTACGCAATAACGTTTCAGAAGAAATCCTTAATATGTAAAATACACGGAAGTTTTATGTTGCTATGGGGGTTACAAAATGAACAAAATTTTTAAATTTCTTTTATGATCCCCGAGAATCATATTTAAATTAACTTACTGACTTCTTTTATACCATGTCAATTTCTAAAAAAAAATGTTATTAAAATACTATTAATTTTGTTCAAGTAATGTAAATAAAATCTAATATTTACAACTTAATAACAAAGTACAAAAATTATATACAAATTAAATTCTTAATATTTCCAAATAAGAGAAAATTCAGAAGTAAAACTAAATTATAATAAACATCAGGCACGGTATGTCTATCGTAAAGGAAAGGCACATAACCAATCACAATGAATTATTTATGCAAATAGCATTTTGCACTTGAGAAGATCGTAGTTTTAGATCCTACTTATTATTAAATCGCAATAATAAATTAAAATTTAGCTATTTATTTAAAAATAAAAAAAGAATTGGAATGTTAAAAATTGTATTACCTCTAGTCAAGAATCCCGGAGTTAGGCAAATGTTATGTTACTAAAACAATACAAGAAAAATGCAAAACTAACACTGTCTCCTACTTTTACATTTACTTTTTACTGTTTAAGTACAATTTATCTACTATGGATGAATAGATTTACGACTATTTATGGTGCGTTTTGGAAGTACTTAAAAATAATAAAATATAAACAAATAATATTTTATTAACAGCTTCTTTATTAAAATGTTAACTCCTGGATTCATACTAGGAAAAATAAATGCACGAGCTAATAAATTACTGATTTCGATATTGCTTTCGTTTTTCATATCTACAGCCATAATTATTTTATTTAACATTTTGTAACCAAATAATCGCAATTATAAAAAATAAAGTGAGATTCAAACAGTTCAATATAAATCAAACTGTTTTTCCTACCATTTTATAATACTATATAAAATTTCAGTAAACTATAGTTTTTTATCAATATCAAGGAAAGACAACTTTATTTATGTGTTTTAGTGTATAAGAGTCAAACCAACTTCATCAACAATCATTATTTCGAATCAACAAATATCAACAAGTTTTGTTTTTGTACATGCATTTTTTTCTTTTTTCATAAATATAACACTAAACTTCTTATTTCCATCTAGAGTTTAATGCGTTTTATGTTTTTTAAAATGTATTAATGCTGAATTTTGGGTTTTATTGGTGTACTTAATTCAGTTCTATAGAACTTCGTTTCATTTTCTGGTATTCCTCTACGAATTAGACTTGCAACTTTATCTTAAGGAAAATATTTTATGTACATTCATTCCCACATTTACATATCAACTTTCTTGAAACAGTCATTCATAATACCTCAATAGTTCGTATGTCTTGAAGCAGTGCCCCTCATAAGCGGGACTAGAAGCGCTGGAGGTCCTGCTTGTCTCAAAAATGGATGACTAAGGAGTTCCGCAGCTGTTGCTCTCTGAGCAGGATCGCGTACCAACATCCGCTCCAGAAATCTCTGTAAACGAGGCGACACCTTGTGGCTATTTTTGAACTTAGGCGGTGGCATTTCACGTATTCTTCTCATGGCGTACAAAGGTTGTTCGTTAAAGAATGGTGGCTCTCCATCTACCATTTCGATGACCATTATACCTAAAGACCAAATATCAACCTCGGGACCATACGGTAACCTGCTGATGACCTCTGGTGACATCCAGTAAGGTGTTCCGACAAGAGATTTACGTTTCGGGAGTTCTTGCGACACCTGTAAAAGAAAATGGGATGCAACCGGTGTTTCATAGGTGGCAATGCACTTATTTAGTAATGAAAGTTAATTTTTTATTTATTGTTCATTAAACTAAACCACCTGTTTTAGGTCATTCCTTACCTGAGCACAGAATCCAAAATCTGATAATTTAACTCTTCCGTCAAGGGCTAACAGAATTGAATCCGATTTAATATCTCTGTGAATGACTCCTTGCGAATGTAGATAAGCAAGAGCTTTGAGACACTGTTTGCAAACTGTAGCAATCTGTTCTTCGTCCATTCTGGAATGCGTCACAATATCGGTCAAGGCACCACCCTCTAGGAATTCCATGACGACCCATAATTCATCGTTTACCAGATAACTATCGTACATCTCGACGATATTTGGATGGTGGTAATCGCGCATTATAACAACTTCGTTGAAAAGCAATTCACGTCGTTGTTGTTTACGCAAATCCATCTTTTTTACCGCTACTTGGCGTCCAGTATTACGATCTCTAGCAATGCAAACCGTTCCTGTGGAACCTTCCCCAATTTTCATGAATTGCTCCAAAGTTTCCCTGGGATCTTTTGGAGATACTACCATTTGAAGTGCTGCCCTGAACTGTAAAACAACAGCGTTCTTTATATCATGTAATTGATAGTATATTGTCATCTACTAATATTTGCAGCTGACCTTTTAAATTTCATATAAGAAAGCTGCGTCGCAGATTCAGTTTACAAACAAATACCTTTGATTCGATTTTGTTATGAATTAGTTAGTAGTAATTATCAATAGATAGCGATATACTGCCAACAGCTTTTTATAAATCAATTTACTGTTAAGGCATTTAATATAATGCTATAATACTTCTGAAGTTACCGAAATACTGTACCTAGATTTACAAAATCTGAATCAATCCAAGAGTATATTCTACTTAATTTTTATTTGTAGAAAACACTTACCTGTTCGTGTGTTAATATCTGTTCATGATGCTGTTTATTGGAAGTAGTAGAACTAGCAGACGATGGAGCAGGATGTTGTACAGGAGTTCCACTAGCTCCATTTTTAATATTTTGATTTTGATCAGCTCTTGCAGGGTATGTTCCATGTGAGTGAGGAACAGTAACATGAGCAGTAGAACTGGGATGATTTGAGTGAGTGTGATTAGGAAAATGCTGAGCTGCTGTTGGTCCAGATGCCATAGAACCAGCTGGAGAAATTTGCATTTGGTCTCGCACTGGATACCCTACATAAGGTTCCTGTATATTGCCATTCATATGGGTCCCATGAACCTCATGGTTACTTAAAGAGCGTTCTGCTGGTGAATTATCCCGAACCTACAATAAAATAGAGCTGAATTATTTCAGTTTAAAAGCAATAGTTAAGTTTCTGCTTTTCAACATGTAGGATTGAAATTCTTCTGTTTCTAATTGTAACTGCAGAGTAGGTTTATTTACTACCCTCTACTAAGCACTTTTTCATTTACACTTACCTGTGGTTTACTAATACAAGGATCTCTTCTTAATGAGGGATATTGCATAATTTGTTCTTCAGGCACTGCTGGTGGTACATTTGCATTATTGCGATAATCTCTTCTTAGTCTAGGAGGACTGGAGGATCTTAAGGAATTAGATCTGGCAACATTCGATGTTTTAGGGAGTACAATTCCATTAGTGTTTGGAGGTTTCTGTTGATGTGCACTTAACCTATTTTCAGCTTTACTTTGATCTCCTCGAACAATTGTTTTCAAATCCAATATTTCTGTTGGAGTTATTTCAGAAGGGTCGACTAAAGGCAAAGGTCTGTTTGTTGATTTTAGTATTTGGTTGTTTCCCACTATTGACGCCCATTGTAAAGGAAGCCCTACATATCGACCTTCGCGTTTATCAAAACCCGTGTGTACTCGATGCTCGAAATTAGTTGGAGGTGAAATCAGTGGCTTCTTTTTCTTCTTAGAAAACATTTTAAGACACTAACAAATACAGCACTTAAAATTAAATTACTATCGATACTTAATTTCCAATTCCAACGGTATTACTTGTCAGCACAAACACTTAACCTGGTGGTCGTGTTTCTTAAACTTCTTCATGACTAAGTAGACCAATAGTTGAAGTCACCGTGTTTGGAATAATAAGATTCAGTGTAAAACATTTCAATCAACACGTGCTTTAAAATTTTAAAGCAGAATGTAAACTACTTCATGTTTATTTGTATCCTCAAATTAAAAACAACTACGCCACATGGTGTTAATATATTGAAATCTGATTGGAATTCGAAGAAATGGTATTTCTCATTAGTCCGAAATTTCTGTAGCTCGAACCACAATTTTGCTGATTGACGATTAGAAGTCAATAAAGAAATTTACTTTACATACTACTAAGTGATAGCAAAATATCCACAACTAAAAACTCAAAATTAATTAACGTTTATTTTTTATTTAAAATAAAGCTATGAGGTCTTTTAGAAGATTAATAATCCTGTAATTTTACTACTACTATTTTGTTAAAGTTGATTGAAATGAGACAATTGACAATATTTACCACAAAAAATTTTGTGTGGGTAGTTATCAGCCACTCTTTCCTACCCTAAGCTATTCTTCGTATTCCCTAAAACTAGAACAACCTACATCCTTAACTATTTGCGAACAGTAATCTAATAAAGGTCTGCCTCTACCCCTCCTAACTCCTAACTCCTAATATGTCTCTGACTAGACCTTCATACCTGAGAAGGTGTCGTCTATCTCGTCTATTTCTTATTGACTTCCATACAGTCCTCTGTTCTCCCTCATACGGGAAAGATTTAACTCAACTAATTCAAGGATTGGGCACCACCAAAGAAGATCCTGGAAAGATAATGAATTTATCGAAAACCAGAGGAAGGAAGAAGTTATTGGCTTAACAATGAGATAGAAAAAAGCCGGAACATCAAGACAGTCGCGGGCAGATGTGAGCTACCTAAGTCAGACAACGAAATGTTATTGGGCTGAGCTGAAGTTTTTTACTTGGACCAATCCTTATTCAAAAGAATTGGAAGAATCCAGATGGAACTAGAAACAAACTTCAGGTGGTACTTTCGAGGAGTGTCTAAAATCTTAGAAGTAATCCATGGCTGGATTACGCAAATGGGTGTTTCATTCCCACTAGCTACTAATTCTGGTGAGCGGGCAGTCCCTCCGGACTATGCAGAAGGCCCTCTTCAGCCTCCTTTTAGGAATAATGGGAGTGGGTGAGTTGTGGTTGGGGTGAGTAAGATGAGACGGTTAGTAGCAATGTCCACGGACTGGAGGAAGGGCGAGTAATCCTCAGCTGCAATTGCGTTTCGAACTCTCTTTTGACTGCTGAAAATCGGTTCAGAGCTAGACGTGGTGGCCTACGAGCTACGGTAGGATCGGTAGTAGCGTTTACGTAATGCATCGTAACAGTATAAAGTTTCTATATAGACCTGGGGTTGGCTTGTACAGAGTGCCATTGTGAAGTCACAGTACAAATATTTTGTATTTAAACACTTCGGTAAAGCTATTGAATGATGGCCTGCAAAAAATACCGGGTATTTTAGTCAGATCAAAGGAGTAAACCTATTGCATAGAAACTTTATATTGCATAAAATGACTGTCGGGGCTCTGTATTGACGGAAATTGCTTGAGTAAATCGTCATACAAGGGGTGAGGTGGGTGAGCTAATTTAAGAGATATTGGTAGCTTAAATCTAAGAGCAATTGACAGTGGGCCAAGAAATCAGTGCCTATTATTGGTTTGTTAGCATCTGCAATTATAAATCGTCATTCGAAATTTCTACGCAGGCCTAAGTTAAGGAACAGCCGTAGGTCGAAATGACGAAGCCATTTGCTGCTTCTAACATAAATGATGATTTTGGACGTGACCAAATACCTATTAGAGACTTGGGATATACGTAGATGTCAGTATCTGTGCCGATCAGAAATTGTAGATGTGTGACTCAGTCCGTAATGAAAAGACGACGTTGGATACCTAACTACTAGTGACGGTTTGTTCTATAACCACTATTTGGGTGACACTTCCGGGAAAAACTATACGAACGCAACGAGGATCTTAAGATTCGCCGCCTCATATCGTTAAAGTCCATTTTGAAGGAGTTGATCATTTCTACCAGGTTTTGTATTGTGGGACCGTTATGGGGGGTTGCACTGGTTATAGTGTGTTCGTAGACCGAGTCAATGATGCTGTCGGAAATTTCGGCAAAGTCATCCAGGTCATTGTCTTTCATTGTAGCAAGGTTCGACTGGATGTGAGTTAGGAGGCTATAAACCATTTGGTTCGTAGAATTCTGTCGGTGATAGTGACACCGCCTACGCTAAAAAAAATGGCAAAGGAACTGGAGGGATTTACGGTGGTCAAGTTCTGCTTTTTCGAGTACTAGCTTGATGCATGCCTCTTATGAAACATAAAACCGTCTGTCTTGATTGTGCTGCATGGTTCTTCCGCCGGAGGATTGATGATAATGTCACGTCCTCTGAAACATGTCGAGGATCAAGATCACCAAGTAGGTACATTCCCAAAGTTGTAAGTTTCCGAAGTGACCGCAGAGGCATCGAAACTGCGATCAACCATGCAGAATCATAACTCCGGGTCGAACGATATGGAGGGTTACAATTTGACTGCTGAACGGTCGATAGACGATTTAGTAGCGGCAGGGAGGGGTTGCATGTTGACGCAGCTTGAATTGGTTGACCTGAGTTATTGATATGGCGATAAAGATGACAACTATTTTCCTGGTATAAGGCCTAGCAGCAGTTTGTGGTCCATCGGACGGTGCTGTAGCTTATTTCTCCATGAGAAGATACGTATTGATCACCAATGTAGCGTGCGTGACGCTAATAGATACAGTTGCCAGTCTGCAGTCTATTTGCTGCACTGGAGTAGGATGAGGATGTGATTTAGTATATTTGTAGTTAGAAGATGATGAGTCTATTTGCGAGACTGATTTATTCAGAGTATTTATGCAATAATTATTTGCATGGGTTATGTGGATAATGTCTATCTAGCAGTTTAGTCCGAGTTCAATATTTGATGTAGTTTTAGTCAATCGTCAGCTACGATAGGAATGCTGAGTTGTTTGTCATAATTTTATCTAACAGGTTTCGTTAGTTTGCTTTTGGCATTTCACCAGTAGGTACACATATTTAAGTTTTATTTTGAATCGATACAGGTTAGAGGAATGCGCAGAAATAGTGATTTTATCCTACCCGTTCTGCTCCAACTGGAAAGTCAATATGCCGTTTTTCTGAACAATTTCGGCGTAGCGGGACAAAGGCCTATGTAAGGCATATTACAGTACCACGAATAGTACGGTCAATTGAAAATATCCGACGTGTAAGAGAAAGCATTGCAAAAGATCTAAGAACGTCAACAGAAATACGTACCACACAGTTAGGCATGTCATGGACGTCTCTGGGGTGAATTTTGAAGTTTCATTTGCATGTTTTCAGTACAAAATCCAAGTGGCACAGCAGCTTCTTCCCAGAAACCATCAACAATCCTTGCAACGCTCATTTTAACTTAAACTAAGTGGATTTACAAGTAAGCAGAATTGCAACTACTGGAGTACAGAAAACCCTCGTATTCTTCAGTCTTTGCCCAAGGTGTAATTGATGAATATTTCTTTGAGGAGGCCGCTATAAAGCAATGCTGAATATGTTTTGTCACATCAGTTGGAAGTCCTAGGACAGGAGAATATGTGGTTGCAACAAGACGGTGCTACTGCGCACATCCAGAGAGAGGCGATGACCATTATGCGCAAAATGTTTCCTGGGCGGATAATTTCTCGATTTCCTAATTTCTTCTTATGGGACTATCTCAAAGGAACGATATACACCAATAACCCTAGGACGCTACAACATAACATCCGTCAAGAAACAGAGGATATAGCGTCAAATGTTTCGATTAGAATTATGGAACATACCGTTGTGCATCGGAGTTAGAGGCGGCCATTTAACTGACATCATCTTTAATTCATTATAGGCTTAAACTTTAAATACAAATAAATGTCCTACCCATGCCTTTTTGCTTTTCCTTTCATTACAATGTACATGACCGCTACTTAAAATCGTATACTTGATTGTGGCCGTCCCTGTATTTCGTCTTCTGCCCCTAATTGTACTGAAAGGTTCTCGAGTATCATTAAAAGGCTTGCCTGTTTCTCGAACTCGCCTTTCGATATTGGAAAATGTTTCTCTGTAGGGGATCAAACTATCAAGAAATCTTCTTCGATATTCTCAAACACTTCTACAACTTTCTCCACCGAAACGTAACACCAATATCATGTCAAATCGTTCGCCAAATCAAAGTTATACAGCCAATCTTAAAGCAATTAGCAAATTGTTAAAATTAAACTTTGATTCCTGATTGTCAAGTTTGACGTAGGCCAACTATTGAATTTCAGATGTTTTATGTGTGGCGGATAACGCCTCCGTATTTAAATTAACAGCATTTCAATTTTTATATCTGTACATACATCAAAATATTCTCGTAGGCCCAAAATTCAATAGAAATAGATATCAACTATTACCCATCCTTATACTTAGATTTATTCTATTCAGATATCTCAGGAAAACGCCGATAAAAATTTTGCTATTTCGGTTTAAACATTTTATTACACCCTTTTGTAAATAAATCCTTGTGTCTCTGTGTATATGTAAATGTTCCTATTCAAATTCTTTTGTAGTCAATTCTATCAATATCAATAACCTTAATTACTTATACTTTCCTGTAATCCCTAATAGCATTTCGGTTTTGTGTACTAACTGCATGTCGTCCGTAGTTAGCATCATTTCTTAATTACAATTTTACGATGGGTTTTCTTAGATAATTTTTTTTTTATCGAGAGGCATGGTCTAGAAGTTTAGACCATTGATTAGCATTCAGGAGGACGCCGGTTCGATTTCGGGTCCGTCTGCCTTGGCTCAAGTTTTTCTGTAGTTTCCTTGGATCACTTAGGCGAATGCTGAGGCAGTAATATTTCACAGATAATCTTTCATTCTCTTCTGTCTTCATTTCGTCCGTCTCAACTTTCTCATCCGAACCACCACCCACCCATTCCCACGATTCCTGAAAGCAAGCTGAAGAGGGCCTTCCACCTTACCTTCCGGCATAGTCCGGAGGGACTGTCCGCTCACCAACATTACTGGCTGGTGAGATGAAACACCCAAAAGTTTTTTTCTTTTTTAATTTCAGTGATTTGGGACTACATTCTATTTCTTAGTATTTCTTATCTTCAGAACTTTCCAAACTTATTACTACTCTATTGGTACCTTACTTTCATCCACTAANCTCTTCTATCTTTGTTATTTTTAACATCCTCCTATTACATCGACTATCATCCATGTTCCACACCTTTACAGAGTCGTACTCCAAACATGCACCATTATTACTCGTTTTCGAATTTTTAAACTAACATATCTCGAGCACAAAATGATATCTTTTTGCTAAAAGCGACCAGGCCCCACGGTATTCTTTATTTTACCTGTTTAGTGCTTTTTCCATCCTAAGTTGTCTGATCCCCTAAACATCGAAAATCAGCGAAATCTTCTAGTTTATTGTCTCCTGTTTTTTTAATAGTACCAGCCCTATTTTCACATCCTTTACTAATCAATATTTTTGTTTAATTTTTATTAATTTTCATATCAAACTCTTCCATCCTAAGATTGATTGAACACGCACCTCCACTCCTTCCTATCCTGATCTAATCTTAGTATTTCCATAAACTAGAACATCCTACATCTTTAACTATTTGCGAACAGTTATTTATTCTAGGTCTACCTCTACTTCTCTTAACTCCTGTTTCTGCCTCTAACATGTCTCTGACTAGACCTTCATGCCTGAGAAGATGTCCTACCAAATCTCGTCTATTTCTTATTGACTTCCGTAGAGTCCTCTGTTCGCCTATGCTTTCTAGTACCTCTTCATTTCGAACGTACCACATTTCGAACGTTTCTAACCTTTTCTTTTCCGCCGCGCCCACCGTCCATGTTTCGCACCCGTACAGCGCCGCGCCTCAAATATGCATCTTTAACAATCTTTTTCGAATTTCTGCACTATCTTCTGCTTTATAGCCGTACTACTGCTTCCGTCCTGACTTATCTGACTTCCTAGGTACCAAAAATCAGTCACTTCTAATTTTTTGTTCTCTTTTTTTTCGTCTCCTATCTTTTATATTCGCTCTTTCCCTGCTTTTCCTTCCCTTGCATACCAGTATCTTCGTTTTACTTTTATTTATATTCGTACAATACTGTTTTGTCAATACCGCTTCCATTTTATTTAAAGATAACTCCTCCTTGCTAGATTGTAATACTGCTTTATCATCCGCAAATCTAATCGTAAGCATGCTAAACGTAAATATAGCTTACCCAATAAAAATAAGAATGCTTAATCTGGTTTTAAAAGGGATTATTATTATAAGAAGAATAGGAGGAATCAATATATTTATTAAAAAAGTAACCAAGTGTTTGTCTTATAATTTTTTCAGTTAGAATAATATAATTTCACAACCTCACTGAACTTTAGAAGATTTACAGTTTTTGATTAATTTTGACGATGTTTTGTCAAGTACATTAAATAATTAAACCCTAGTTAGCTGTATCTATTTTGTAACTGTTTAGTATTTTAAAAAGACTCGCAAGATTGTAATTTTTATCGTAATAAATAGTCCCTTTCATTCGCTAATTGTGAATTGTTTTGGCGTGCGCAACGTAGTCTTAAATTTTGTCGGTTGTCGCAAAAAGCTTTCTTATTACCGCGTCATCTTAAATCATCTTGTTGGTAAAAGAAAATTGTGATCAGTGATACTTAAAGTAAGTAACGCATGCGCGAGCAAATTGTTGTCATTAACCGATAGTTGACAACAAACAAAATCAGTATATGTCTGATAACCGTGAATTGAGGTTTGTTTGTGATTGTATTCGTGTGAAACATATGATCCGTTTTTGTAACAACTTCATTTTTCGTGTGTTTCACATCAGACCAGTTCAGATGTTGCGTCGTACAATTTTTAAGGAAAAATCGCGCTCGAAGTATCGATAAAACGTTATTCTCGATTACGATTTTATTAAGTAGCACGAAAATGATTCGTTTAAGAACTAATAAGCGACAACACCTACCGGCAAACTTTCTTGTTTTTTCGCGTGATATTGACATTTGGCATCAATAACCTTTTTTGGTAGGTACGTATTTAGTTAATATGTACAATGTACCTACTCTTTGCATTGTTAAGACTTTTGTACTTTCGGTATTTTTGAAAAAAAAACTCATGTCCGTGGGCCTTTTTAATTGGGCTTATATATTAAGAAAAGAATTATTAAATAAAACATAGTTTGTATNGGTATTCTTTATTTTACCTGTTTAGTGCTTTTTCAATCCTAAGTAGTCTGATCCCCTAAACATCGAAAATCAGCGAAATCTTCTAGTTTATTATCTACTGTTTTTTTAATAGTTCCAGCCCTATTTTTACATCCTTTACTAATCAATATTTTTGTTTAATTTTTATTAATTTTCATACCATACTTTTCCATCCTAAGACTGGTTCAACACGCACCTCCACTCCTTCCTATACTGATCTAATCTTAGCATTTTTCTAAAACTAGAACATTCTACATCTATAACTATTTGCGAACAGTTATCTAATCTAGGTCCACCTCTACTTCTCTTAACTCCTGTTTCTGCCTCTAACATGTCTCTGACTAGACCTTCATGCCTGAGAAAGTGTCTTACCAAATTTGGTCTATTTCTTATTGACTTCCATAAAGTCCTCTGTTCGCCTATTCTTTCTAGTTCCTCTTCATTTCTAACTCTCTCTATCCACGGTATCCTCATCATTTGCCGGTAACACCACATTTCTAACGTTTCTAACCGCCCACCGTCCATGTTTCGCACCCATACAGCGCCGCGCTTTTCGAATTTCTATCTTCTACTTTATAGCCGTACTACTCCTTCCTTCCTGACTTATCTGACTTCCTAGGTACCGAAAATCAGTCACTTCTAATTTTTTGTTCTCTTTTTTTTCTTCTCCTATCTTTTATATTCGCTCTTTCCCTGCTTTTCCTTCCCTTGCATACCAGTATTTTCGTTTTACACTCATTTATATTCATACAATACTGTTTTGTCAATACCGCTTCCAGTTTATTTAAAGATATCTCTAACTCCTCCTTGC
>NW_020439043.1:643375-645467 GCF_000699045.2 Agrilus planipennis | reverse complement strand
TGGCTTCTTCAGGTGAAGATATTCTGTTTGAAATTGTTACAAAATTAGCATAAATACTAATAGAGAACTGTATACAGCAATTTGATCATTTAGTTAAATATTTAATTTATTGTATTCATTAATATAAAGACTTTCATCTATGGATTTTTGGTAATTCTTTTAAAATTTGAAAATTATCATTAAAAGTGTGATTTTCCTTTAATGAATGTTCTGCATATGTAGAATCAGCTTTCCCATTAGTATAACTCCTCCTGTGTTCTGTAATCCTTTGATTGAAGAATCTCTCACTTTCTTCTCACATAGACTTGATTACAGTGCACATACAAAAGTAGTACGCCTTCAAAGGAAAAATCAGATCGACTATCGATGTCATTTGAATGTCAAGTGATTTTTTATGTGGAGTACATAATATTTTTGAGAATTCAGCAGTGGTAGAAAAATAATTGGAAATACCATTTAAAGTTCTGAATAACGTTTTTTGCGATAATTTTTGTCTACTTCATCCCTATCCGTCACACTTTTTGCTTCATATTGTGTTTTCGCTCTTCGAGATTTCAAATTAAGTAGACATAGGGCATTTTCACCTTCTCTTTCTACTCCCTGTTCCATGTGGACAGACCTAATGCTTAGAAACATAACCTCTCTCTTATCATCAATCATCTGAAGATCTGAACATGCTACCGTAGAAGGACTCCACACAATCCTTATGAAAAATCCGCGGCTCAGACCAATTTGGCTGCAATTGGAGTATAACGTCTCTATGACTTTCTGATCAAAACTTGTAATGAGTACCAAGTCAAAGAATAAAATAGTTAAAAAAGGAAAAAAGAACCTTTAGTTGTTTCATTTCCGCTAGCTACCGATGCTGATAGGACAGGATAATCTGCGGTTCAGATCAATTTGGCTGCAATTGGAGTATGATTTTCCTTATGATTTTCTATTAAAAGTTCTCATGGATACGTAGTTAAAAAATAAAATAGTTTCAGCCCCTCTAATGTGTAATTAGTAGAATATTCAGTCAGTTATTTGCTGAGATATTCTGTAATATCTGGAAAAGTTCAATATAAAAATTATTGAATCCAGGGTAGCACGCAGTAGTGACCTATACCGTAATTTTAATAACTACATCCGAAGTCATTTCAAGAATTTGCTTTGAAATGATGTAGGAGGTTATCAAGACGACGACAAAGGGAGCCATTCAGTGCTCCTATTGTCCAATAACTTTTATACATACCTAGAGCAGCGATTACCAAATGGTGTTCCGTGGAAAGGTCATAGGGTTTCCGCGAGATACGACATTTTTTCATCATCATCTTAAGGTCGTCAGTCCTAAGACTGGTTGGTCACGTACCTCCACTCTTTCCTATTCTGAGCTAAACTGCGCATTTACCTAAAACTAAGACAAGCCACATCCTTAACTATTTGCGAACAGTAATCTAATCTAGGTCTACCTCTACCCCTCCTAACTCCTGTTTCTGTCTCTAATATGTCTCTGACTAGACCTTCATGTCTGAGAAGGTGTCCTACTAACCTATCTCGCCTATTTTTTATTGACTTGCATAGAGTCCTCTGTTCTCCTATTCTTTCTAATACCTCTTAATTTTTTACCTTTTCTACCCACGTTATCCTCATCCTTCGCCTATAACATCACATATCGAACGCTTCTAACCTTTTCTTTTCCGCCGTGTCCACTGTCCATGTTTCGCACCCGTACAACGCCTCGCTCCAAATGTACACCCTTAACAGCCTTTTTCGAATTTCTTAATTAACAGTTCGCGAGCATGGAAGTGACTACTTTTTATTAAAGGCGACACGACTCGGCGCTATCCTCTGCTTTATATCCCTATTACTCCTTCCGTCCTGACTTACCTGACTTCCTAGATATCTAAAATCAGCCACTTCTTCTAATTTATCGTCTCCTATCTTTATATTCGCTCTTTCCCTACTTTTTCTTCCCTTGCATACCAGTATTTTTGTTTTACTTTTATTTATTTTCATACAATACTGTTCTGTCAGTACCGCTTCCATTTTATTTAAAGCTATCTCTAGGTCCTCCTTGCTAGATGCTAATACTGCTATATCATCTGCAAAT
>NW_020439043.1:624801-640642 GCF_000699045.2 Agrilus planipennis | reverse complement strand
GGGAAAATAGTTAAACAGTTCAAAGAAAAAAAGAAACTATCCGGATGTTTCCAGAAGGTTCCAAAAGTAAACAAAAGAGTATTTAAAGTAAGAAATAAATTGACCGTTGCAGAAGTGAATCGGAAAATAAATTGACAGTGATAGCAGTGAAATAAATAGCGCAGTGAATAGTGATATATCGGCAGTAGTGTAAATAAGTAGAATAATTCATTACCTAAGTTTAGTAATAATTTAATAGTGTTTTTAAGTTCTTTAATAATTAGTATAAATAGGTTTTGTCGTTATCAGTCTTAGAAGTTAATTTTGTTAAACCCCACGAACATTACAATATGTTTGTTATCCTACGTATTAATTGTATCCTAGGTCGCAACAGCTGTCACTGCAATTTAATTTCTGCTGGTCTGAATAAAAGGTTATTATACTTTTAACTAGAAACATTTTACCCGCATTCATGAAAATGAAGTAAGATTAATATCATTCCAAGAATGTTTATATAATGTGTGCACATACAAATATTTTCTGTGAACTTAAATGCAATATAAAATTGAATTAGAAAAGAATGAAGTGACGAATTACTATTGCAAAATATGTTTACAAAATTAAAAAATTCATTTAGCAAGCAACAGAAATGTGTTTCTCATGTCGTGGTTTCTTTAATAGGTAAACATATGTATTCTTGCTTCTTAACAAATCGGTCAACAGTCGTATAGTTCATGCGGTTGTATTGGTTAATAACCACCATTGTGTGACAACTAATTGAAATATAAACTAAAGCAAAATAGACTTTTAAACTACAATAAGCGCGTACATGCGATGAAAGTATCAATTACGATTAACGATCAAAAGAAAATGAAAACTTATTACCGTATATTCATGTACTTATTATATTACACAAACAATTAAAATTTTCATAAGAGTAAGAGAACAGTTTAAATAATGTTAAAACTTGAAAAATAGTTTTAGAAGCGTTTTGCAATAAACGTAAAAATGATACTCTTAAAAGAAACAATACTAAGGCCAGTTTCACACGATGCGATAACGACAAGACTGCACGCGACTTGTATCGTATCGGAACGCCGTTTTCACATTGTGCGACTAAATATTGGGTGTGTTCCGAAATATAACCCAGCATGGTGGCCAGTGCTGATGACGTCATGAATCGACGCCATACTGTTGATTCGTTCCGAAATATACTGGCCAGTGCTTTGACGTCAAATTGACGCCATATTGAGAATAGAGCTTGTGCTCGTTTACAACACTTTTGCTCCAAAAGTTATTAAAGTTTCTTACAACAAAAAATTCCTCAAAGTCAGATACACACACATCCGTTTGATATACTAGTACATTACACTTGTCTCACCAGTACAATATGGTGGCACACCAGTACAACATGGCGCCGATTCATAACATCATCAGCACTGGCCAGTATGCTGGGTTATATTTCGGAACACACCCATTATGTTCGCAAGGGGCATTTAAAGCTTTCTACAACTGAGCTTTATGTTCATAATAAGTCGAAAAGGCAAAAAAAACGTAAAAGTTCACATTTTCCATTCACGAAAATTGTTTTAGGGAATCATTTATTTAAAAAATATTAATATCAAATACAGATTTTGTTCGGAATGAAATTGTTGAAAACAACTAAATTAACCTTTGACTAACTAAGTAACCGTCAACGCACTTATCTCCTTCTTTTATTGTTTTTCGATTAACTTAATTTACCTATTTGGACTAATTTGCAAACGAAAACTGTAAAGCAGATTGTTTTATTAATTACTACAGTTTATATCTTTTTCGATCAATGTTTGATAATACTAAATAGTAATTGAATTAAAATGTCACGCTCGGAAGGGGGAAAGGAAGATTTTTAGTTAGTGACACAAACCATCAAGCAAGTGCGTTTACTTGTGGGCAGACATGTGGAGGCGCAAGAATTTGAAGCTTCAAAAAGGGGTAGGTAAATGGTAATTGTATGTATGAACTGATCGTCAGTTAATCGGTTGGACAGAGGGTCGGGCGTGGAGAATAGTTGGGTATAACCTTGTAGAACCTTGAAAAGTGCTTTTTAAAGTGGAGCTGGAGGGGGTAGTATGCAGGGGTGGGGGGAGGCAAAGGTTCGAATTTAAANCATTAACTCTAATACAACGTTCTTTTGTAAAAACAGTTTAAATCGAATTGTATTCTGAGAAACAGTGAAAATTGTGCTTAATAAAGTTCTGTAACATTGTCCAATTAGATAAAATGTAAGTAATTTTGTAATTTAAAGTTTCTTCTATTTTTTTCAGATTTACATCCGTTCGATTAATCAAATGGAGTGGTAAGTGCATAAGATAATAATTTACCTTTTCATACTCGAGTATAACTCTAGCATCGATGTTAAGATGCCTGGTAGTAGTTTAATTCATAACACGAAAGGGGGTAACCTTATCTTTATATTCGCTCTTTCCCTACTTTTCCTTCGCTTGCATACCAGTATTTTTGTTTTACTTTTATTTATTTTCATACAGTACTGATCTGTCGGCACCGCTTCCATTTTTTTTAAAGCTGTCTCTAATTCCTCCTTGCTAGATGCTAATACTGCTATGTAATCTGCAAATCTAAGCATACTAATTTTTTGCCCCTGTATATCTATCCCTACAGTTGTACGACGTTTCTTGTCGTAATAAAAATATACAAAATTCTGGGAAAAGCAACCATTCCGTATTTAATCGTAACAATAGCATATTTTATATGACCAAACCATTAATAAAAGGCCAAACTCTAACGGTTTATTTTATGATAAGGACGAGTACTGCTATTTTTGAGAATGAAAGATGCCTAGATGCCAGATGAGATGATAGGACATTCGAACTTCTGGTCTTACGTTGATACAATAAATTGGATACAGTTGTTCATTGGTGCATTCCTGCTTCTTCGGTGATTTTGCTTGTTTATTTATTATCATTATTATATGCGTATAGACTCTGTCTAATCATGCAAAGCTTTCACACTCATTTATTTAGATATTTACATCAATTTTTAAATGTAACTATTGAATGTCTTGAATGCCATTGGTCATTAGTAATAGATGCATTGCAATCAAGGCTTTTTAAAAAAGCATGTGAAGATATGACAAGTCAGTATAAATCACCCTTTCTACGCTCGGAAGATGGAGCAAAAATTGGGCAACCAATTTTTACATCCGTAAGTCATGTCGTACTGTATTTCGTGACAAGAAATGGATAATGAAAATGGCTTATTTGAGCGATATATTCGGTAAACTTAACGTATTCTTAAAGTGAATAACCACAACTAACTTTACGGTGAGAGATAAAATATCTTCTCTAACGATAAAAAACAAATATGGTTTCTGGATTGAATGTGCTGAACAAACAAGTTACGAATGTTTATCCTTGTTCAAATGAGAATTTGATCGATATTAAGAATTCATCCTCTCTAAAACAAAAATTCGAATCGAATGATTCAAATTTGAATGACCTTTGGAGAAGAAAATGAATATTCTGCAGTCATTGAGTAAGTTACTACGGTCCCTGTTTCAATTTGTATCGACTTACATATTGCAGATGAGCTTTTCAGTTTACGTCTACAATAAAAACATATTCAGAATTAGACTGAATGCCATTCCGGATATTCGAATTCGATTGTAGGACATTACAGCTAATTTTAATGCTATTATTAGTAAAAATGTGCATTTTTAATACATACGTATACTTCGTTTAGTTTCTATAGCGATGTGACCTTCAGTTTGACCGGCGCAAAGTAGAAAAGAACAACACTAGGCCAGAAAAGAAAGGAGACAACTCTCGGCCAAACTCTCAACCAGTGAGGAGCATATAATCCGTACAGTACTGCACGAAAAAATTAAGCATTTTATCCACTACAATTGCATTGCTCAAATGTGTTGTTATTGGTACCAATTACTACGGAAAATATCAACGAGATGTTTATGTATATTTGAAGACATACGAGGGTGGATTGATAAGTTTCCGGCCTGACCAAGAAAAACAAGGTTTTTAAAAATTTTTTTTTTTTTATTTCTCAACATAATCTCCTCCAAGGCTGATACATTTCTCATAGCGGTGTTCCAGTCTATTAATGCCATCTCTATAGACTGATTCGTCAAGCTCCTCAAAATAACCATTTACAGCTTCGATTACTTCTTCATTGTCCGCAAATCTCTTACCGCCAAGCCATTTTTTGAGATTAGGGAACAGAAAATAGTCACTCGGGGCTAGGTCTGGAGAGTAAGGAGGGTGCGGCATCAATTCAAACTTTAGATCGTTGATTTTAGCCGTCGCAACGATTGACGTGTGCGCTGGTGCGTTATCGTGATGAAACAAGATTTTTTTCTTCGCCAGATGAGGTCGTTTAATTTTCACCTCGTGGCTCAAACGTTGCAATAAGTCTGCGTAGTATTGACCAGTGATAGTATTACCCTTTGCAAGGTAATCAATGTATATAATACCTCTTGCATCCCAAAAAACAGTAGCCATAACCTTGTTCGCCGAAAAAATTGTTTTTGCCTTCTTTGGAGTTGGTTCCCCTGGTCCAATCCACTGTTTAGACTGTTCTTTGGTTTCAGGAGTGTAGTGGTGGACCCACGTTTCGTCAACGGTTACGAATCGACGCAAAAATTCGCTTGGATTACGCTTATACAATGACAAATTTGCGGTAGAAATGTTTTTTCGAATCAATTTTTGGTCGACTGTTAGCAAACGCGGCACCCATCTTGCACAGAGCTTTTCCATATGCAAATGTTGGTGCAAAATATGTTGCACACGTTCATATGACATCTTACAGGTCTCAGCTATCTCACGCACTTTCAATCTGCGGTCTCCCAGCACTATTTGATGAATTTTTTCGATCATATCTGGAGTTGTGACCTCAACGGGGCGTCCTGAGCGAGGCCCATCAGAGGTGCTCACACGACCCTTTTTAAACTCGGAAACCCACTGCTTAACGGTTGAATATGACGGGGAGGATGTCCCCAGTGTTGAGTCCATCTCTTTTTTAATTTCCTTCGGCGTTAACCCCTTCAAATAAAAGTATTTGATGACAGCACGATTTTCCTGCTTTTCCATTTTTACGAAAACCACAGAGGCGTCTTGTTCAGCGTGCTGTCAAACCTACACTAGCAAGGAGATCGGGCTGAAACTATAGCTACAAGCTATCCAAGGATGGTACTATAGAATGTCACCTCAAGGTAGGCCTAGTGGCGTCATCTCTTGGTTAGGCCGGAAACTTATCAATCCACCCTCGTATTAAAGGCTTTAACGCTTGTTTTCGACTCGCACTACTATTCATGATTGAACAAAACTTTTAGCAGGTACTGTATGAAAAAGTATGTTTAATGAACAACAGTCGAAAGTATTTTTTCTCCCTATCTACGATTTTGCCAGCGCGCATCCAAGACATTGGAAGGGGACATCGCTAGAGAAAGTAAATGAAGTATACAGTAAAGTTTTTGAGTTTAGAATGTACACAATAAGGTGTCAGGGGTCTTATTGTTAGACATAAAACTCAGTTTATTTTATTATCGAGATAGGGTTGCGCCAGTCAGAAATGTTTCCGTAGTAAAGAAAAATTGGAAACCGCTGATTTAGAGTACCAAAAAGATAATCGATTGAATATCCCACCATTTTTACATAGATAAGATTGAAGAAGTTATAAAGAACGTCTAGTTGAAGTCAGTATGACCGGGGAGGATTCTTTCAGTAAGGATTATGCAGGATCCTTTGTCCATATTTCGGGTGACGCTGAAATCTAGTACTGGAATAATAGTACCCAGTTCGGGAGGAGGCATAACACTATACAATATAACATTCAAAACACATAATATTATATACACAACATCTGATACATCATGTATATATTTATTATGTATATGGTATGCTATTTTTTTTATCTTTAACGTTATATAGCTCTTTATGTTTTAGTAATAAAAACATAAAAATATATTCCACTTTGGGTAGACGTACATATGTACTTTTTAAGGTGTCTATTTAGTACCTGCGAAAGTCGCAGTTGTAGTTTTTCTTGTAATAAAGGTAACAAGTAAGATAAGTAAGAAGATGTATAATTTATTACCGCTTGATAACAGTTAATTGTCTTAATAAAAATGATCTTATGACACCCTGTGACAACAACCATTAACTCTAATACAACGTTCTTTTGTAAAAACAGTTTAAATCGGATTGTATTCTGAGAAACAGTGAAAATTGTGCTTAATAAAGTTCTGTAACATTGTCCAATTAGATAAAATGTAAGTAATTTTGTAATTTAAAGTTTCTTCTATTTTTTTCAGATTGACATCCGTTCGATTAATCAAATGGAGTGGTAAGTGAATAAGATAATAATTTACCTTTTCATACTCGAGTATAACTCTAGCATCGATGTTAAGATGCCTAGTAGTAGTTTAATTCTTGTAACTGTTTAGTATTTTAAAAAGACTCGCAAGATTGTAATTTTTATCGTAATAAATAGTCCCTTTCATTCGCTAATTGTGAATTGTTTTGGCGTGCGCAACGTAGTCTTAAATTTTGTCGGTTGTCGCAAAAAGCTTTCTTATTACCGCGTCATCTTAAATCATCTTGTTGGTAAAAGAAAATTGTGATCAGTGATACTTAAAGTAAGTAACGCATGCGCGAGCAAATTGTTGTCATTAACCGATAGTTGACAACAAACAAAATCAGTATATGTCTGATAACCGTGAATTGAGGTTTGTTTGTGATTGTATTCGTGTGAAACATATGATCCGTTTTTGTAACAACTTCATTTTTCGTGTGTTTCACATCAGACCAGTTCAGATGTTGCGTCGTACAATTTTTAAGGAAAAATCGCGCTCGAAGTATCGATAAAACGTTATTCTCGATTACGATTTTATTAAGTAGCACGAAAATGATTCGTTTAAGAACTAATAAGCGACAACACCTACCGGCAAACTTTCTTGTTTTTTCGCGTGATATTGACATTTGGCATCAATAACCTTTTTTGGTAGGTACGTATTTAGTTAATATGTACAATGTACCTACTCTTTGCATTGTTAAGACTTTTGTACTTTCGGTATTTTTGAAAAAAAAACTCATGTCCGTGGGCCTTTTTAATTGGGCTTATATATTAAGAAAAGAATTATTAAATAAAACATAGTTTGTATATATAAGTACCTATACAATACTTAAATACTGTAGAGCAAGTTATACTAAATGATTTATAAATACACGAGTAGGTATGTGGGTCAAGTTAATACTTTATCTTAATCAGTTTTAAGAGAACATATCACGCGTTAGGGATTGCGATATTCCGTTAAAAAGTCAGTATGCATGGTATAGCACACGTAGTAGAATAAATAAAAAATAAGAGCAAAATTATTTGTTGGGTCAGGTTGTGATGAAGATCAATTTTACGGCTTGTTCGCATTTGGAATGTATACCTATTTGTTAAAGCTTTACATGTTTTAATTGACTAGCTTCTTTAGCATGTAAATTGACAGCAGAACCTGAAAAAATTTACTAGTATTAATTAATATTCCTTACGTCTTCGGACTATTGGTTTTTTTTAAACATTTTGTTTTGATAATTCCATAGAAACTTGTAGCACAAGCACATGTGGACATTTATAACAGCGTATGGCCTCCGGGTATTCATGTTTTATTATTACCGAAATCATCATCATAAGGCCTTCAGCCCGAAGATTCGTTGGACACGCACTTCCATTTCCCACATCTTGGGCAAATCTTCGCATTTCTCGAAAGCTAAAGCAACCCACATATGTAACTATTTGCGAACAGTAATCTAGTCTAAATCTACCTCTACCTCTCTTAACCTCTGTTTTTGCTTCTATTATGTCTCTAACTAGCACTTCATGATTGAGAGCTTGTTATACCAAACTGTCTTGCTTATTTCTTATTGATTTCTGTTCTTATTACTGTTTTTAATATCTCCTCATCTCTATCCTCTTCTATCTTTGTTATTTTTAACATCCTCCTATTACATCGACTATCGTCCATGTTCCACACCTTTACAGAGTCGTACTCCAAACATGCACCATTATTACTCGTTTTCGAATTTTNTAATTAATCATGAAGTATAAACGTTTTGCCGAGTTCAATCTTGGAAAACAACAGATATATGTATACTTTTTCAAGTATTTGATCTAATAAAGTCACTGATTCATTCGAAATAATATCGTCTGCGGTAGGCTGACTGTTATCATATTTATTTCGTTCTTATCTATAGTTGCAGAAAGAAATAAGAAAACAGTGTGTGCTAAAATAATTAAAGTCAATTTTGTAGTCTAAAGTTGTGTTTTATTTAATTTGTGATGGAGCGTAACTTCGCAGTTTTGAAAATACTTCTCGGGTCCACACCTAAAAAGGCTTGCAGTAATCTAGCTTTTGAGACTAGAGATTGCCCAGCCTAACCGTACTGTTGCGGCTTTAATTAAAACACATTTAGCATCGTAATATGTTATTACGTAACAGTAAATTTATTGTCTTGGTCGGTACTTAATTCAAATATGTCCACTCTGAAAGCTAGAATGCAGGAGTAAAGCAGCGTTGTCCACATCCTTGTAGAAAATGGAATGATAAAACCTTATAATAAATACATAATTAACGATTAGCAAGCACATTAGTGTAAGGAATTTTTAAATGAAGAAGTGAAGACTACTAATTTAAGGTTATGTTTGCTAATGTAAGAATTGGTTGTGTTCCGAAATATAACCCAGCATAGTGGCCAATGCTCATGACGTCATGAATCGACGCCATACTGTTGATTTGTTCCGAAATATACTGGCCAGTGCTTTGACGTCAAATTGACGCCATATTGAGAATAGAGCTTGTGCTCGTTTACAACACTTTTGCTCCAAAAGTTATTAAAGTTTCTTNACTGCCTGAAAATTGGTAATTAAGATTTTATTGGGATAGGTCGTTTATCCTAATTTGTATTATTTATTGATTACTAAATTAAATTATTTGTTATTTTGGTATAGTTCTTGTGTTTACTTTTTCTCATGAACAAGAATACATTAATATGCATGGTTGAGCTGTTAGCATTTCCTGTATTTTTGTGGATTGTTAGTATATCAGGTTTTTTTTATTAACGATTATTAGTTATGATTTAATCGCTTTGCAGGAAGGAGTAGTAGGGATATAAAACAGAGGATAGCGCAGGGTCGAGTCGCCTTCAATAAAAAGAAGTCACTTCTATACTCGCGAACGGTAAACTTAGAAATTCGGAAAAGGTTGTTAAAGGTGTATGTTTGGAGCGCGGCAGAAAAAAAGGTTAAAAGCGTTCAAAAGGTGGTGTTACAGGCAAATGATGAGGATACCGTGGATAAAGACGTTTAGAAATTAAGAGGTATTAGAAAGAATAGGAGAATAGAGGACTCTTTGGAAGTCAATACGAAATAGGCGAGAAAGGTTGGTAGGACACCTTCTCAGGCATGGAGGTCTAGTCAGAGACATGTTGGAGGCAGAAACAGCAGTTAAGAGGAGTAAAGATAGACCTAGATTAGATTAATGTTCGCTAATAGTCAAGGATGTGAGATGTAGTTTTAGGGAAATGCGAAGATTAGCTCAGAGTAGGAAAGAGTGGAGGTGCGTGTCCAACTAGTTTTAGGACTGACGACCTTATGATGAATCACCTTGGAGACTTTCATTGTTTATAAATATTATAAACTCGTTTCAACGATTTCAACTCAATCCTCTCCGCCAACCAAGAATTACAATTTCATTGGTTGATTATTTAAATGATTTTTTGAACGGGACTTGGGTGTGATGTGATTTGGAACGTTGGTGAGAGTGGTATAAACGGAAACAGGAAACATAAACGGTAGCGGTTTTACCGGGTACCTGTTATCGGTATCCGAGCGTATCTAGTTGACACCTCTCGTATTATGTTGAATCTGAATTTTTTTTGCAAAATTCGTTTTTTTTATTCAACATAATTCCCTTCAAGGGTGATACACTGTTTATAGCGATCCTCCAACTTTTCGATACCATTTTTGTAGTACGATTTGTCCTTTGCTTCAAAATAGCCCTCAGTTTCGGCGATCACCTCTTCATTCGACGAAAATTTTTTCCCAACGAGCATTCTTTTGAGATCTGAGAACAGGAAGTAGTCGCTGGGGGCCAGATCTGGAGAATACGGTGGATGCGGAAACAATTCGAAGCCCAATTCATGAATTTTTGCCATCGTTTTCACTGACTTGTGAGACGGTGCATTGTCTTGGTGAAGCAGGACTTTCTTTTTCTGCAAATGCGGTCGTTTCTCGGCGATTTCGTCCTTCAAACTGTCCAATAACGCTATGTAATAGTCGCTGTTGATGGTCCTTCCTTTTTCAAGGTAGTCAATGAAAATTATTCCACGCGCATCCCAAAATACAGACGCCATAACCTTGCCAGCCGACTGTTGCGTTTTTGCACGCTTTGGAGCGGGTTCATCGTGTGCAGTCCACTCCGATGACTGTCGATTGGACTTCGGAGTGAAATGATGGAGCCATGTTTCATCCATTGTCACATATCGACGCAAAAACTCGGGTTTATTACGCGTGATCATCTTCAAACACTGCTCTGAATCATCAACTCGTCGTTGTTTTTGGTCAAAAGTGAGCTCGCGCGGCACCCACTTTGCACAGAGCTTTCTCATACCCAAATATTCGTGAATGATGTGATGTATACGTTCCGTTGATATCTGTAGAGTGTCTGCTATTTCATTCAATTTCAATTTACGGTCATTCAAAATCATTTTGTGGATTTTTTTAATGTTTTCGTCCGTAACAGCCTCTTTTGGGCGTCCACTGCGTTCACCGTCTTCGGTGCTCATTTCACCACGTCTAAACTTAGCATACCAATCCTTGATGGTTGATTTTCCTGGGGCAGTGTCCGGAAATTCGTTATCAAGCCAAGTTTTTGCTTCAACTGTATTTTTTCCCTTCAAAAAGCAATATTTTATCAACACGCGAAATTCCTTTTTATCCATTTTTTTCACAATAACAAAAGTTGCTTCACTAAAAATGCTATAATTCACAAACTAATGATCCGACAGCCGTCAAATTTATAGACGCGTCTTTTGAAGGTTAGGACTAACTGAAAATCATATGGATTTAGTTCTGGTGCCGCCATCTATGTGTCAGGCCGGGGACTTTTCAATTGACCCTAGTAAAAAAGTAAAGTGTGTCTTGTTTCAGGACCTTAATAAACTCATTGATTTGGAGAAAAAAAAATAATGACATAGTTCTCCTTTCACCTGATGAAGTAGATACATTTCGTGAATATCTTTCCATTAATTATATTGATCCCAAATAGTGATGAGCAAAATTGGTCTTGGTTTTGCAGTCTTTATCTTGGTCTTACAAATATGTGAAACCAAGATTGTTTTTAGGCCAAAACCAAACGAGACTAAAAAACCACGACTGAATATGCAAAACCAACACCGATTACACAAGACTAAACGAAAAATTTCGATGGATTTATGAGTTAAACTATGTGTAGCAACTTTAACAAAACATTTTTTACATTTAAAATTTTCAGTTTGCTACTAGATTTTAGCTCTAAATATAAAAAGAAGAAACTTTACCACTGTTTGAAAACGGATTTGAAAGAATGTCTTTGGAGTGTTCTTTGTTCCTATGTCTATTTTTTTGATATTTTTATTTCTTTCAAGTGCTTTATTCTACAATATTAAGTTGACATTTGTATGTTTTATCAATAAGCCCCCAAAGTACTGAAAATTACCAAGAGTGCGCACCTCGTAATCTTAGGATGCTTTGTCTACTTTTTAAGATATACCCGTTTACAAATCATTAAAAAGGAATACGTTTAGATACCTAATAGTTTCTGAGTGATACTTGTGATTAAATAATAAGATGATTAGGAATGCTTCCTTTAATTTTGTTCTATTTTATCATAGAGGTTTGTGTCTTTTACATAAGTTTACTGGATACTTACGGAAGTTGTTATGTGTGCTCTTAGGATTTCCAATGCACTCTTAGCATTTCGGTATCCGCATTTGCAAATGAGGATGAAACACCTGTTTTACGTTACATAATGATTAATAAGTATTATGTTTTATCATTAAACGTAGATTTTATGTTGAAAGATTCCTTACTTTTATTTTCCTGATAAATGTGATGAAACAGTTAACCAAAACGACAAAAATCTAGTTAAGTGGGCATTCTTCGGGCAAATTCCCCTAACACGCAAGACTAAGAGCAAGACTAGAAGTATTTGAGCAAGACCCGAATAAGCAAGACTAAAACCAATACCATGACTGGGACAGTGTTAATCATTCCACACAAGGTTTAATAATGTTAATAGTCCGCATCTAAATGTTTACGTATGTATTTGTCGAAGTACTGGGGCTATTTTAAAAAGAAGTTTTAATGGGAAGTTTGCAAGAAAAACTATTTGCAGCTGAAATATGCCTTTTTTGTAAGTTTTTTACTAATAGAAACTGTATCATTTAATAAGTATACTATAAAGTTCAGTGTTTCTTCTTCTAATAGATATAAATATAAGTATTACCTAATTACGAAGTAAATAATACTCAGGTGTGTCCACGTGTTTATTTAACATCGATAAAAATTTTTGATTTGCATGGCAGCTTATACTATTAACTTAACAATAAGAATCATACCTATAAAGATTAAATTATATTGTTTTTTTCCAGGGTGGCGGTAAAATAATTAACAGCTTTGTTGAAAGAATTTTTAAAATTAGGTTGAAATCGAAATCTGTGTACACGCAGTAACACTTTGAAAGGTAGACCTTTGACAATCAATTATATTTTACTAACAAATGAATGGTAGATAGAAAAGAACAAAATTTTTTCAGTATGAGGATGGTTGAATAAACCGAAACGTAACAAAAAATAGTTGTTTAGATATTTGACCGCCACCCTGGAAAATACAATATCATTTAAAAGTAACGGTAACGAATTTAATAAACTTAAATTATAAGGATTAAGTAGGTGCATTCGGTAACATTTGTCCCGCTCTTTCGATAACATATTTCTGCATACATATTAATGACGAATACCTTTTAGCAATCCCCTTTGAATCATTTCCTTTCTATTAAGGATTCGCGATAAAAATCGTTGAAAAACTCTATACATACTGTAGCGAGCACGAGTGTGTTTGTGTGCGCCAGATCACACGTGTGCGTGAATGGCTTATCGATTCGCCGACTATCCACGGGCGCCTTTCTTCATGTGCGCCGTATTTGTAAATGTGTGTCGTACCTCCGTTCTGGGAAAGCAGTTAAACAGTTCAAACAAAAAAAATATCCGGATGTTTCCAGAAGGTTCCAGAAAGTAAACAAAAGAGTATTTAAAGGAAGAGACGATCGCCGAGAGGAGAGAAATAAATTGCCCGTTGCAGAAGTGAATCCAGAGATAAATTGACAGTGACAGCAGTAAAATAAATAGCGCAGTGAATAGTGACATATCAACAGTAGTTCTTCAACAGTAGTGTTCAGAAGTGTTCAGAAGTTAATTTTGTTAAACCCACGAACATTACAATACTATAACGGATAAATTTCATCAAAATCAGAAATATTGTTGCGCATTAATTTCAGACGATGACTCCACTGTATCAAATTGTGTAGGTGCTTATACTGCATATGTACATATAATACCCAAGAAATTTTAATATTTTTTTTCTCTTGTTCCTTCTTTGAACTTATAAGAGTGCACTTGTGCATTTATAAAAGGAATTAATAAGTAGGCGTGTGCACGCTGTGTGGGTTTAAAAATATGTTTGCCATTAAAATCACATTGACGCAAATCGGTACTTACACATACAGCCGCAAATTAATGCATCAAGATATACATAAGCATGTACACATATGTATGCGTGAGTATGTATAGGTAGGTGTACTTGCATATGGTACTGATATGATAAAACACATACATACACTACATTGTAGCGCGCAAACAACGACGCGACGTGAAGAATATACTTTTACCGAGATTGCTTTATGGCGCATTATTTATTTATTAAGGTTTATTTGCTTGTCAGCTCAATTCTTTACTTAACATTATCTTCTGACTTCATTCCTGCCTGCATATACAACACTTTCAATAAAACTTGACGTAAAACTCGGGAAAAATAAGGTCAGTTTGCATTGTTGAGCAATCACAGAAACTTGAACACGTTAACATTAATCAGGTATTAATAATTGGAAAATATTGCGCCATGCTCTTCGTTTTTATTGATCTATCCTATTGCATTTATTTAGTTTTACAATAGAGTGCATATTTATGACGAAGGCTCGCACAGGGTGATATATGCCGTCACGGTGGATAACATTGGATTGGTGCGGATATGTATTTTCTACGTTATTCGATGAGAAGTCACAATCATAATATTTTTATTGTGCATGTCGAATAACAACTAGGTAAGTTTACCTACGATTAATAACTTCACAAAATCAGTAAATACAGGTGAGTTCAGTGAAGTGGAATTTAGTATGAATGTGTGGTGCGGTGACGTAATTCGGAAGGGGTGGGGGATCTGCTCCTTAGTAGCGTCTAAGAGAGACGACATCTTTAGGGGCGGCAAATGTCTCTCTCAGTCTGGTGTATGTAGAATTATGCCATTAGCTCTAGTTCCACCACTGACTAGGTGATATCAGTTAATTTTTTATCATAGATCTTTTCTGATGTACCTATAAAAAACATCATCAGCCCTAAGAGTGGTTGGACACGCACCTCCACCTTTTCGTATCCCGAGCCAATCTTCGCATTTCCATAAAACTAGAACAACCCACATCCTTAACAATTTGCGAATTGTAATCTAATTTAGGTCTACCTCTACTCCTCTTAACTCCTGTTTCTGCCTTTAATATGTCTTTGAATAGACCTTCATGCCTGAGAAGGTGTCCTATCAACCCATTTCGCCTATTTCTTATTGACTTCCATAGAGTTCTCTGTTCTCCTATTCTTTCTAAAATTCCTTCATTTCTAACCTTCTCTATCCACGGCATCCTCATCATGCCTGTAACACAACATTTCGTACCTGTACAGCGCCGCGCTCGAAACATATACCTTTAATCTTTTTCGAATTTCTAAAAGAACGAGATGCCTTATTTTTCTAAGGGTTATTTTTAGATATTTAAAGCCTTACGGTTACTTAGAGAATCCAAACCAAAGGAAGTTTAAAGTTGAGATTGATGTTCATTTTCAAAAATATATGTGTATTATACATTCAAATTTTGTTTGTGCATGGGTCAAGGGTGGACCGCACTATTGTAGATTTTAAGTTCTATTAACTTGAGACGCCTTCAGTTTCATAAAAATAACAATATAAAATTTATAACTTGAGTTCCGTGATTATATCGCTATGTCACGCACCTAGCAGGAAAAGTAAAGAACGTCTCAAACAGTATGATTATTTCCTCCTCTTGTGTGTAGTATACTCTTTTTCTTCACTCCTCGACCAAGAAGTGAAATTTTCTTGGTAAGTTACCTAGCAACATATATATCGAGAGGTAAATCTGAAAAGTTTTCCTTTCGGACTAAGCAAAGCGTCTTGGGTTACGTCAAATTGAATTGAACCAGAACTTTCATTGTATGGAACTCGAATCGCCCGGATTCAGCTCTATCTTCATCCGTGGAACGACTTGAGGAAAGTTTTTTATTTTCAAAGTACCTATGCTATTATTTATTCTTATTAAACTTATATTTTTATGTGTCATCTATTAAGTTGGAATTGTCTAAAAGAATCGTTAATTTTCCTACTAGAAAGACTTCTTTTTGTTTAAAAATTGAAATTTCAACTCTGTAGGTTGCACCATAAACATATGATTAATCCATTCATTGAAGCTACTTTAAAAATTACTTTG
>NW_020439043.1:620400-622435 GCF_000699045.2 Agrilus planipennis | reverse complement strand
ATAGGAGACGAAAAATTAGAAGAAGTGGCTGATTTTAGATATCCAGGAAGTCAGATAAGTCAGGACGGAAGGAGTAGTAGGGATATAAAGCAGAGGATAGCGCAGGGTCGTGTCGCCTTTAATAAAAAGAAGCCACTTCTATGCTCGCGAACCGTTAATTTAGAAATTCGAAAAAGGTTGTTAAAGGTGTGTTTGGAGCACGACGCTGTACGGGTGCAAAACATGGACGGTGGGCGCGGCGGAAAAGAAAAGTGTAGAAGCGTTGAAAATGTGTTATTGGCGACTAATGAGGATATCGTGAATAGAGAAAGTTAGAAATGAAGAGGTATTAGAAGGAATAGGAGAACAGAGGGCTCTATGGAAGTCAATAAAAAATAGGCGAGATAGGNGGTGTATTTTTGGAGCGCGGCGTTGTACGGGTGCGAAAAATGGACAGTGAGCGCGGTAGAAAAAAAAAGGTTAGAAACGTTCAAAAGGTGGTGTTACAGGCGAATGATGAGTATACCGTGGATAGAGACGGTTAGAAATGAAGAGGTATTAGAAAGAATAGGAGAACAGAGAACTCTATGGAGGTCAACAAGAAATAGGCGAGAAAAGTTGGTAGGACACCTTCTCAGGCATGAAGGTCTAGTCAGAGACATATTAGAGGCAGAAACGGAAGTTACGAGAGGTAGAGATAGACCGAGATTAGATTACTGTTCGCAAATAGTTAAGGATCTGGGTTGTTCTAGTTTTTGGGAAATGCGAAGATAAGCTCAGGATAGGAAAGAGTGAAGGTGCGTGTCCAACTAGTTTTAGGACTGACGACCTTATGATGAATAACCTTCCAGACTTTCAGTGTTTATAAATATTATAAACTCGTTTTAAAAGTTTCAACTCAATCCTCTCCGCCAACCAAGAATTACAATTATCAGTAGATACATTTCATGAATGTCTCCATTAATTATATTGATCCTAAATAGTGATGAGCAAAATTAGTCTTGGTCTTGCAGTCTTTATCTTGGTCTTACGAAAATGTGAGACCAATATTCTCTTTAGACTAAGACCAAACGAGACTAAAAAACCACGACCGAATATGCAAGACCAACACCGATTACACAAGACTAAACTAACTAAAAATTTCGATAGATTTATGAGTTAAACTATTTGAAGCAACTTTAAGAAAACATTTTTTACATTTGAAATTTTCAGTTTGCTACTAGATTTTACCTCTAAATATAAAAAAAGAAACTTTACCACTTTTTGAAAAGGGATTTGAATGTCGTTGGACTGTTATTTGTCCCTAAGTCTATCTTTTTGACATTTTTATTTCATTCAAGTACCTTTTTCTAAAATATTAAGTTGACATTTGCATGTTTTAGCAATAAGCCCCCAAAGTACTGAAAATTACCAAGAGTGCGCACCTCGTAATCTTAGGATGCTTTGTCTACTTTTTAAGATATACCCGTTTACAAATCATTAAAAAGGAATACGTTTAGATACCTAATAGTTTCTGAGTGATACTTGTGATTAAATAATAAGATGATTAGGAATGCTTCCTTTAATTTTGTTCTATTTTATCATAGAGGTTTGTGTCTTTTACATAAGTTTACTAAATACGGAAGTTGTTATGTGTGCTCTTAGGATTTCCAATGCACTCTTAGCATTTCGGTATCCGCATTTGCAAATGAAGATGAAACACTTATTTTACATTACATAATGATTAATAAGAATTATGTTTTTTCATTAAACGTAGATTTTATGTTGAAAGATTCCTTACTTTTATTTCCCTAATAAATGAAACTGTATCATTTAATAAGTATACTATAAAGTTCAGTGTTTCTTCTTCTAATAGATATAAATATAAGTATTACCTAATTACGAAGTAAATAATACTCAGGTGTGTCCACGTGTTTATTTAACATCGATAAAAATTTTTGATTTGCATGGCAGCTTATACTATTAACTTAACAATAAGAATCATACCTATACGGATTAAATTATATTGTTTTTTTCCAGGGTGGCGGTAAAATAATTAACATTGTTAGTATATCAG
>NW_020439043.1:611864-616470 GCF_000699045.2 Agrilus planipennis | reverse complement strand
TATTGAGATAGGTCGTTTATCCTAATTTGTATTATTTATTGATTACTATATTAAATTATTTGTTATTTTGGTATAGTTCTTGTGTTTACTTTTTCTCATGAACAATAATACATTAGTATGCATGGTTGAGCTGTTAGCATTTTCTGTATTTTTGTGGCTTGTTGGTATATCAGGTTTTTTTTTATTAACGATGACTTATAAGTTATGATTTAATCGCTTTGCAGGAAGGAGTAGTAGGGATATAAAACAGAGGATAACGCAGAGTCGAGTCGCCTTTAATAAAAAGAAGTCAATTTTATTTAACAGTAAATTTAGAAATTCGGAAAAGGTTGTTAAAGGTGTATTTTTGGAGCGCGGCGTTGTACGGGTGCGAAAAATGGACAGTGAGCGCGGTAGAAAAAAAAAGGTTAGAAACGTTCAAAAGGTGGTGTTACAGGCGAATGATGAGTATACCGTGGATAGAGACGGTTAGAAATGAAGAGGTATTAGAAAGAATAGGAGAACAGAGAACTCTATGGAGGTCAACAAGAAATAGGCGAGAAAAGTTGGTAGGACACCTTCTCAGGCATGAAGGTCTAGTCAGAGACATATTAGAGGCAGAAACGGAAGTTACGAGAGGTAGAGATAGACCGAGATTAGATTACTGTTCGCAAATAGTTAAGGATCTGGGTTGTTCTAGTTTTTGGGAAATGCGAAGATAAGCTCAGGATAGGAAAGAGTGAAGGTGCGTGTCCAACTAGTTTTAGGACTGACGACCTTATGATGAATAACCTTCCAGACTTTCAGTGTTTATAAATATTATAAACTCGTTTTAAAAGTTTCAACTCAATCCTCTCCGCCAACCAAGAATTACAATTATCAGTAGATACATTTCATGAATGTCTCCATTAATTATATTGATCCTAAATAGTGATGAGCAAAATTAGTCTTGGTCTTGCAGTCTTTATCTTGGTCTTACGAAAATGTGAGACCAATATTCTCTTTAGACTAAGACCAAACGAGACTAAAAAACCACGACCGAATATGCAAGACCAACACCGATTACACAAGACTAAACTAACTAAAAATTTCGATAGATTTATGAGTTAAACTATTTGAAGCAACTTTAAGAAAACATTTTTTACATTTGAAATTTTCAGTTTGCTACTAGATTTTACCTCTAAATATAAAAAAAGAAACTTTACCACTTTTTGAAAAGGGATTTGAATGTCGTTGGACTGTTATTTGTCCCTAAGTCTATCTTTTTGACATTTTTATTTCATTCAAGTACCTTTTTCTAAAATATTAAGTTGACATTTGCATGTTTTAGCAATAAGCCCCCAAAGTACTGAAAATTACCAAGAGTGCGCACCTCGTAATCTTAGGATGCTTTGTCTACTTTTTAAGATATACCCGTTTACAAATCATTAAAAAGGAATACGTTTAGATACCTAATAGTTTCTGAGTGATACTTGTGATTAAATAATAAGATGATTAGGAATGCTTCCTTTAATTTTGTTCTATTTTATCATAGAGGTTTGTGTCTTTTACATAAGTTTACTAAATACGGAAGTTGTTATGTGTGCTCTTAGGATTTCCAATGCACTCTTAGCATTTCGGTATCCGCATTTGCAAATGAAGATGAAACACTTATTTTACATTACATAATGATTAATAAGAATTATGTTTTTTCATTAAACGTAGATTTTATGTTGAAAGATTCCTTACTTTTATTTCCCTAATAAATGAAACTGTATCATTTAATAAGTATACTATAAAGTTCAGTGTTTCTTCTTCTAATAGATATAAATATAAGTATTACCTAATTACGAAGTAAATAATACTCAGGTGTGTCCACGTGTTTATTTAACATCGATAAAAATTTTTGATTTGCATGGCAGCTTATACTATTAACTTAAAAATAAGAATCATACCTATAAAGATTAAATTATATTGTTTTTTTCCAGGGTGGCGGTAAAATAATTAACAGCTTTGTTGAAAAAAATTAGGTTGAAATCGAAATCTGTGTACACGCAGTAACACTTTAAAAGGTAGACCTTTGACAATCAATTATATTTTACTAACAAATGAATGGTAGATAGAAAAGAACAAAATTTTTTCAGTATGAGGATGGTTGAATAAACCGAAACGTAACAAAAAATAGTTGTTTAGATATTTGACCGCCACCCTGGAAAATACAATATCATTTAAAAGTAACGGTAACGAATTTAATAAACTTAAATTATAAGGATTAAGTAGGTGCATTCGGTAACATTTGTCCCGCTCTTTCGATAACATATTTCTGCATACATATTAATGAGGAATCCCTTTCAGCAATCCCCGTTAAATCATTTCCTTTCTATTAAGGATTCGCGATAAAAATCGTTGAAAAACTCTATACATACTGTAGCGAGCACGAGTGTGTTTGTGTGCGCCCGATCACACGTGTGCGTGAACGGCTTATCGATTCGCCGACTATCCGCGGGCGCCTTTCTTCATGTGCGCCGTATTTGTAAATGTGTGTGTCGTACCTGCGTTCTGGGAAAGCAGTTAAACAGTTCAAACAAAAAAAATATCCGGATGTTTCCAGAAGGTTCCAGAAAGTAAACAAAAGAGTATTTAAAGGAAGAGACGATCACCGAGAGGAGGAGAAATAAATTGCCCGTTGCAGAAGTGAATCCAGAGATAAATTGACAGTGATAGCAGTGAAATAAATAGCGCAGTGAATAGTGATTTATCAACAGTAGTTCTTAGAAGTTAATTTTGTTAAACCCACGAACATTACAATACTATAACGGATAAATTTCATCAAAATCAGAAATGTTGTTGCGTATTGATTTCAGACGATGACTCCACTGTATCAAATTGTGTAGGTGCTTATACTGATATGTATATATAATACCCAAGAAATTTTAATATTTTTTTTCTCTTGTTCCTTCTTTGAACTTATAAGAGTGCACTTGTGCATTTATAAAAGGAATTAATAAGTAGGCGTGTGCACGCTGTGTGGGTTTAAAAATATGTTTGCCATTAAAATCACATTGACGCAAATCGGTACTTACACATACAGCCGCAAATTAATGCATCAAGATATACATAAGCATGTACACATATGTATGCGTGAGTATGTATAGGTAGGTGTACTTGCATATGGTACTGATATGATAAAACACATACATACACTACATTGTAGCGCGCAAACAACGACGCGACGTGAAGAATATACTTTTACCGAGATTGCTTTATGGCGCATTATTTATTTATTAAGGTTTATTTGCTTGTCAGCTCAATTCTTTACTTAACATTATCTTCTGACTTCATTCCTGCCTGCATATACAACACTTTCAATAAAACTTGACGTAAAACTCGGGAAAAATAAGGTCAGTTTGCATTGTTGAGCAATCACAGAAACTTGAACACGTTAACATTAATCAGGTATTAATAATTGGAAAATATTGCGCCATGCTCTTCGTTTTTATTGATCTATCCTATTGCATTTATTTAGTTTTACAATAGAGTGCATATTTATGACGAAGGCTCGAACAGGGTGATATATGCCGTCACGGTGGATAACATTGGATTGGTGCGGATATGTATTTTCTACGTTATTCGATGAGAAGTCACAATCATAATATTTTTATTGTGCATGTCGAATAACAACTAGGTAAGTTTACCTACGATTAATAACTTCACAAAATCAGTAAATACAGGTGAGTTCAGTGAAGTGGAATTTAGTATGAATGTGTGGTGCGGTGACGTAAGTCGGAAGGGGTGGAGGATCTGCTCCTTAGCAGCGTCTAAGAGAGACATCTTTAAGGGCGGCAAATGTCTCTCTCAGGCTGGTGTATGTAGAATTATGCCACTAGCTCTAGTTCCACCACTGACTAGGTGATATCAGTTAATTTTTTATCATAGATCTTTTCTGATATACCTATAAAAAACATCATCATCAAAAGGTCATCAGCCCTAAGAGTGGTTGGACACGCACCTCCAATTTTTCGTAACACGAACCAATCTTCGTATTTCCATAAAACTAGAACAATCCACATCCTTAACTATTTGCGAATTGTAATCTAATCTAGGTCTACCTCTACTCTTCCTAACTCCCGTTTCTGCCTCTAATATGTCTTTGACTATACATCTAGACCTTCATGCCTGAGAAGGTGTCCTATCAACCCATTTCGCCTATTTCTTATTGACTTCCATAGAGTTCTCTGTTCTCTTATTCTTTCTAATATTTCTTCATTTCTAACCTTCTCTATCCACGGCATCCTCATCGTGCCTGTAACACCACATTTCGTACCTGTACAGCGCCGCGCTCCAAACATATACCTTTAACAATCTTTTTCTAATGTCTAAATTAACCGTTCGCGAGCATAGTAGTCTTTTTATTGAAGGCGACTCGACCCTCTGCTTTATATCCCTACGACTTCTTTCGTAAATAGACGTACCAGAGAAATTCTTTGGATGATGACGATAATGCTACGAGGGTGGATTGATAAGTTTCCGGCCTGACCAAGAAAAACAAGGTTTTTAAAAATTTTTTTTTTTTATTTCTCAACATAATCTCCTCCAAGGCTGATACATTTCTCATAGCGGTGTTCCAGTCTATTAATGCCATCTCTAT
>NW_020439043.1:592800-611038 GCF_000699045.2 Agrilus planipennis | reverse complement strand
TTCGCAAATAGTTAAGGATGTGGGCTGTTCTAGTTTTAGGGAAATGCGAAGTTTAGCTCAGGATAGGAAAGAGTGGAGGTACGTGTCCAACCAGTCTTAGGACTGATGACCTTATGATGATGATGATGATTGTTATACATTTCAAAATTAATACTTATACTTATAAAGGTTTGAGGATATTTTTGCAGATGATAATCCTTTTCTAGCTCAACTGTTAAAGTTGTGCTATTCCTTGTAAGATGGCAGCTCTTAACAGTTTTATAATAAAAAGAATAAAAGTATCTAATATCTGATTATCTGCATATCGTCAACAAATTATATTCATTTAATTGAGCGCATATTTGAGTATCAATATTGTTCGGATCATTGTTTTTATTACAATGTACAGTTGAAATCCATAAATGACTATCATTTATAATATTTATTTGTTTATATTCCTATCTCAAAATAATACCTTAGTACTTAGTATGCTTTATTTATCTCGAAAGCTTATTACTTGTTATCATTTCACACAAATTCCTGGTTATTACTTAATATGTTTAGGTTGCACTGATTCATTTTATTAAAACTTCAAAGCCTTCGCCGATATTTTTACTAGTACCTATTCCACTGTTTGCAACAGTTGCTGATTTTAATTAATCCTAATTAAAATTTTATTGACCTTTTCCTTTCGAGCTGTTTATTAATTTTATTGATCCATTACGTAGGTACTAATTTTATTGTCCTGATTACGTTTATTCATAACCATGCGTAAAATACTGCACATTTGAAATCCTACTTCAATTAATATAATGATAATTTTACTTTGTTGATGACGAAAATCATTTATCAATTATTTACAAAAAGGAACTATAATGTCAAACTAAAATTTTTGGAAAATTAAGCATTGCTTTGTTGTTACTATTATTCCTTACTATCTTTCCCATTCCTCAAAATCTATCTAAGTCGGTTCAGCCATTCCCATCCTCGTTCACCAATTCATAGGATTCTTCCCATGTTCTACTATCCCCACATCCTATTAACATATGTTTGAGACATTCTACCTCTTTCTCACATATCCTACACCGTCTGTCCTTTTCCTTTCTTCAATATTTACATCTTCTACACTCATTTTCTGTTCTAAATTTTGCCAACAAGTTTATTTCCCTCCCTCCTAAATATACCTTGGCATCTTACCAGTCCCTTCACCAAATCTCTCACAGCCCCAGCACAAATTTTGACTCTCTATTTTTCTTAGATTCTCTGCCTTTATGATTTTCCTGCATTTTTTTTTATCAATTCCCTAATGTTGATCCCTTCGCTAAATTACTTCACTTACCTGCTCGTGATTGATTTTTAATCTCTTCAAAGACCCGCTCCTCTCTCTATCAACATTTTACGATTATTGAACACCCATTTTCAAGTTTGATATTGCCCACAAACATATACATTCAATGGTAATTAAGTTATTCCTATACTATATCGAAAAGGTGTTGGTGTTATTGTTTGACCTATTATTGCCTGCTAAATTGATGATTTATCAAATTCGTTAAAGTTATTCAAAAGTTGACTGCAGTAAAATTAATTAAGCAAATCATGTTATGATTTTTGAAACGGATCCATCATGGATCTTAGAAACAGATCCGACATGGATTTTTCAAATGGATCCTATGTTGATCATATATGGCGTGACGATTTTCCATCATACCCGAATCAAAAAGCCTGATTTATTTCTGATCAATCTTCAGGCAATTCTGATCAGCATCGGATCCAATCCACTAACTAATTTCCAGTCGAGAAGCCTTCTCTTACAGTTAGCTCTCTTTGTGATGGTAAGAAGCAGCCGTACTATTGCCGGTTATTTCCGTTAGAGAAGTAGAGACGAAGGTTTTATACCTTTTAGTACGTTTGCCTAAAAACCATTACAAATAAAAAAAGTATCGATGAAAACTCAAGTTCATTTTTGGAATAAATAGATAGATTAGTGTAAGTTAGCTAAAGGGGCGTCAGTCAATTGGATCAATACCTGTTACCTTCATGTGATAGGAGTACTACTAAAGATAACGTATTCACTGTAATAACTGGTTTACAAGGTCCTATAAATTTCTATGAAAATTTCATTTGATAAACATAAAAAGACTAAAGGCTTAAAGGATAAAACCGTACCATGTGGGGGAAGGAGGCCAAAAAGTGACAAAAATACAGTCGTATAGTTTATGGACAGCTACATACTTTTGTAAAAATATGAAATACTACAGTTTGCAGTAAATATCACTGCCAATATTATATTAGCTAAATCTTCTTTATCGAGGACCATTTTATTCACAATAGGAAAATGTGTCAATTTTGATGAAATTGATCGCTAAATTAATCTAAGGACTATTTTGTTGCCCGCACCTAAAATATTTCGTTTAAGATATTCACACGCCTTTATCCTTTTTATTGGATTTCGTATACAACTTTTAATTCCTTTGATTTCGGTATATTAAACGGCAAACACTGCAAACTTTTTTAATAGAGCCGACTGCAGTAGGTAGCTAACTACATATGTATCTTCTTTGCGACCTCAACTTGTGGTCTCTTGTTAAAGATTGTGATAAATATTTTTGTATATTTGATATTCCATTGATTCAGGTAAACGACCTGTACGATTGTGCTAAATAGTACAAACATACTTTTACTGGGAAAAATACCAACTCATGAATGAAGGATTAGCACCTTTTTATGATGGAATGGTTTAGTTTTAGAGTAACTCCATACTCCATAAACATAAAATCAATTCTCTTTGGGTTACATTTATTTACCTATCTAAAAGGAGTAAGATAAATGATTCTAATTTGGCCTCTACTTGGCCACAAAGATATAATAACTAGAGTTCTGCCAAATGGTAGTTTTACTGCGTAGCGGATAACCGGGTGTCCGGCATTAGTTCTGTCGGGTATACCCGGCAGCGGAGACGTAAATGCGAAAAGGTGTATTATATATTACTTTTGTATGCATAACGGAACTTTATAATATTCTTTTACATGTATTTATTTTATTCAAAATTCAATTTAATTTTTACAGTGGTGTACAGTACAGACTGGGATGCACACTGTTACCGCTGCTTTTTAATCTGTACATCGAAGACGCGATCAATATCATCCTTATAGACAGTACAACATTAGTGTTTGATATACAGGGACAGAAGATTAGTATGCTTAGATCTGCAGATGATATAGCAGATTTGCATTTAGCAAGGAAGAGATAGCTTTAAATAAAATGGAAGGGGTATTGACAAAACAGTATTGTAGGAAAATACATAAAAGTAAAACAAAAAAACAGGTATGCAAGGGAAGAAAAAGTAGGGAAAGAGCGAATATAAAGATAGGAGACGAAAAAATAGACGTGGCTGATTTTCGGTACCTAGGATGTCAGATAAGTCAGGACGGAAGCAGTAGCAGTGATATAAAGCAAAGGAGAGCGGAGGGTCTAATCGCCTTCAACGAAAAGAAGTTATTTATATGCTCGCAAAAGGTTAATCTAAAAATTCGAAGAAGATTGCTAAAGGTGTACATTTGGAGCGCGGCGCTGTATGGGTGCGAAACATGAACGGTGGTAGTGGCGGAAAAGGTTAGAAGCGTTCAAAATGTGGTGTTACCGGCGAATGATGAGAATACCGTGGATAGAGAAGGTTAGAAATGAAGAGGTATTAGAAGGAATAGGAGAATAGAGGAATATATGGAAGTCAATATGAAATAGGCAAGATAGATTGGTAAGACTCCTTCTCAGGCATGAAGGTCTAGTCAGAGACATATCAGAGGCAGAAACAGGAATGAAGAAAAGTAGAGGTAGACCTAGATTAGATTATTGTTGGCGAATAGTTAAAGAAATGGGATGTTCTAGTTTTAGGGAAATGCGAAAATTAGCTCAGAATAGGAAAGGTGCGTGACCAACCAGTCTTAGAACTGACGACCTTATAATGATGAGTGATGTTAATAGGTGCGTGGCACGCGCTCCGCTGCTATCTCATAACTGACGATCTGACCTTTCTAACCTCATTGAAATTTGACTTCGGTATCAATTTGATTTATNTAATGAACGTTTCAACTTTATTATCACTATATTAATGGTTTAATAATCATAACAAAATTGTAAAAATAATAAACGAACATGAACGAAAAACCGCACATTTCGGGAACATGGCGCGAGAGTACTACTACACATTTTTATATTCCAAAAAATCAATAAAGGGTTGTCGAATCCTTTGCCGTAGGGTCTACAGATGGCGGTTTCATACCAATTCTTCCTACAAAAGTAATTTTGGAGAAGTAGGATAAGTTGTCATTTTGATAGAAAATGAAAAAAAGGCTGACAGAGAGGCTTTACGCAGGTCAGGAGTTAGTAGAGGCATAAGAGAAAGAAGATGTGGAGATAGGTGAGCTAGGATACCCCATGAGGCGCGAATATACAGCTTCCCATGCGTCAAAAGTATTAAGTAGTATCAGACGGAGAAGGATGGAAAAAAGAACGAAAGAAGATCAATTTGGAAGAAGAAATAGGGGAATTCAGAAGACCATTTTAGCTTTACGGGTAACAATAGAGAAAATGATAAAGAAAAAGGAAAAGAGCGCGTGCATGGGTTTCGTAAATTTAGAAAAAAAGGATCTATAAAATTTATATATACGGATTAAGTTTGTGGTTTTTGCTAAAATGAAGTATATACGTTTGAAATCTTACTTCTAGAATAGTTACTTATTAAATAAATGTGTGCGAAGTTAGCTTAAGAATTTCAATGAATGTCAGATAACAAAAATGCGTTCTCTTTAGTTTCAGTTTATTTTGGACCCATCAGAACCTGGAAAAGGTTGGACTGTCATCCCCCTGGTGTATCAACGGAGAAATAGTATCCGATCCTTGCGTTTCACCACCAAATTTTTTACTCAGCGATACACGTGCTGTCAAATTTAATAAATATTTTCAACGAAAACGTTACAAAGAGGGGACATTTATAGGAAGTGGTCTAATTTTTTCCACTGAAACGGTCACAGCCTTGTCGTTTGAAATGGAAAAATCTTCCAAAAGAGAACATGAAATCATTGATGAATTTGAAAAAATTAAAGAAATAATTCGATCAAAAGCACAAAAGCATAGTACGTTCTATAGAAAACTCTATAGCGAAAGCAACATCGTTTTGCCTTCGGGGTCACAGATGACGTATACGGCCCAGAAAGAGACTGGTTACGTAGTTGAACCTGTGTCTGAGAACATAAACGAAGAATGCGAAAATGCACTCGAAGGTAACGGGTCGCGACGATGTGAACAACGCAACGGTGCGTAATGTGTATCTTAGGTCGAATAAACAGTGGCGTGCGGTACGTTGGTTGTGGCTTTACCGATCCGAATGAGAACGCCTCGATGAGAAGGGATAATAAGATCAACGACAAACGGGCTTCGGAATAAATGGTCAGTAAACCAGTTTCATTGGAACTCTACAGTTAGTTATAGATTATAGATATAGTACATATCTACGTATATTTATGTGAAGTTTGAACTCCTTAGAGACAGAAAGGAACCAGGAAATTGACGACATATTTTCGGGGCCTTAAGGATGACTTTTAAGTGAGAGCTGATGAAACTTAATAATTCTAGTGAATAATTTACCTATTAACTACATTATTTTTAAACTAAAATACTGTTAAAAGACAGTTAGGATGTATCTATCTAGGGTACTTTTTGTACGTTTTAGTAAACTTTGAATGGACCCTAAGCTTTTTAACTAAGGAAGTTTTGGATAATAAAGCCATTTCATTGAATCAAATCAGAAACAGTTAAGAGGATAATTAAGAGGTATTATCTTAAATGGTACGTTTTATTTATATAAATTTTGAAATTAATATATCATTTAATAGTATGAGTACGAAGTATACATTTATCTTTTCACTAAAAAACAGGTTGTAGCGAGGTAATACATAAATAATAAATAAACCAAATTAGCGTCAATGGTGTCGCCTACACCACGGCAGGTTCCCATAGCCGTTTACCAATTTCGATAATATTTACTTGCTCCAAAATTAATACGGCACCCAGTGGTAGCTCGTGAATAAATCTAGTTGTTCTTCGAATGAATTTCCTCCATTAAATTGATACCAATATGCTTTTCCGCAATTAACAGCTGCAACCTCAATAATAATTTCAAGCAATAGCCGATATTTATTTCATAAGCAACTTTTCTTCAAACGGAATTAATAAAAACCTCTTCACATAAGCCAAACTATAAACTAAATCCATTGTCACTGTTATAATTTATAAATACTAGTAAATAATTAGTGTAATAAAAGATCAGACAAATCTACAAAACAGCATTTTTGACGTGACAACGTCTTATAATTCGATGGAGCCGGCTGCACGCACGAAAAAACATGACTCATGCGGCGTTACCTCGCTCTGAGGCGTTCCATTTAAGGCTTGAAGTGCAAGCGAGAGCGCGGAACGAGCGACAAAGAGGCACAATCGGCCTCCGCGTTCGGCAGCGTTCGACATCTGTCTCTCTCCTACTTGAGTGAGCGATGCGTCCGCGTGGACAGCTGCTATACAATAATACATTTCCATTTACCTCCTTCTCTATATCCATACAAAATATCTATCAAACAAATAAAATTAAAATTTTCTTTTGAAAAATGAAACCATTCCATCAGTATTTTCTTATGACGTTGTCACGTTCAACTATCGTCAGTAAACCGACTTTACAGACAACCGATTTTTTTTCAAATGGACACGATCTGCGCTCACCAGCGTCTATGAGAAATAAAAACACAGAAATTAGCTGGGTTAAAATCAACTTAAAGGCTGCTTTAAATTCGCTGCTTTATGCCGGCAAGTAAGGGTTAGGGGGGAGTGGTGAGGGTTTCTTTAGTAGTGCACAGAACTGTCTCGCGTGATCCAGTTCAATAAAATGCAACGCACTCGACTAGAGACAAAGATAATGAGTTTCATCTATCGAGCTGCTGTTCCCCCTTTTTAAAACCAGCTTCATAAAAATCTAGACCTGTTTTCATCATTTCAATAAACTACAAAAAAAGACGTAATAATCGTCCTAAGAAGGTGATTGAATGTGAACAAATAAGAAATGCTCCTTCAAATTGTAGGTTGTTGTTAACCACCACTTTATTAATTATTACCATTGTCGCCCATTACGATTTTTAATTGTTAGCCCATTGATAGTGTTGTTATTCTTTATTCTTCTGTCGTGTTTGTGTGTGGGTTCACATCTGAGTAATTTGTACGTTAGTGTCACGTATTCGCTCTGACTCAAGACTACTGTGGGATCACCTTTATCTGCCGACAGGATGTTGATTTCGTTATTCCTCCGCAGTTCTTTAAGGGTCAGTCGCTCTTTTATTTGGGGAGTGTATTCTTGGTCATGCTCCTGGCTGTTTTACTCCTAAGCAAGTTGGTGGTTTCCGCCGGGCAAGAATTTTGCGGACCATTGATTCCACTGTATTGATTATGGATTTCTTGGATAGGATTTCAGGTGTTGGAGCGTTGCGCGAAGTTGTGACCCTTTTCCAAAATCGAAGTGACCGAAGTTATTAGAGGTGTTTCCGTTTGTTAGCTACGGCTTGGTTTTTCTTTGTTGACCAAATTTTCAAACCTCCTGGTCTGAATTTTGGCTGTTAGGTTATGAGTGGTTGCGGCGATATGAAAGGTGATTCGAACCGCAAGGTCAAAATGTTCTGCACTCAGTTTGTTGCCCAAGCGCAGATGTACTCAATTTGCTTGAAAACCTCGCGTTGTGGAGATTCTTGGAAATGACGAGACAATTACAGAAAATAATGCATTTTTTAACAAGATGGCGTTCTGCTACTCCATTAGAGGTATTAGAAAGAATAGGAGAACAGAGAACTCTGTGGAAGTCAATAAGAAATAGGCGAGTTAGGTTGGTAAGACACCTTCTCAGGCATGAAGGTCTAGTCAGAGACATTTTAGAGGCAGAAACGGAAGTTAGGAGGGTTACAGGTAGACCTAGATTAGATTACTGTTCGCAAATAGTTAAGGATATGGGTTGTTCTAGTTTTAGGGAAATGCGAAGATTAGCTCAGGATAGGAAAGAGTGGAAGTGCGTGTCCAACCAGGCTTACGACTGACGACCTTGTGATGATGTAACTTTATAAAACGGAATCTACCTCCTTAGACAATCGAATTGTGACTGCATGTGATGAAATAATCTGTGAAATACTGGAAAATGTTGAAGAGAATGTTGAACAAAGGTTTTATTACTGTGTGGAAGTGAATGGCTTGCAATTTGAACATTTAATCAATTTTAAATGTGTTTGAGAGCTTCTTCTTTATTTAATTGCACCTATGCTTCCAACTGAGTTTGCCACTACTTGGACATTGGTTATCCATCACAAAAGCAAATGTTAACAACATTAACGTATTTGTATGTTTATGAAATATAAGCTTACCTACATGTAGAAAATTGATCACTAGTTTGAAATTACTACCAGGTAATTCAATTCCAACGATAATATGAAATGCATACATTTTTATTGACAAAATGGCACAACGAGACAACGTCAGTGTAACTATCTGTTTGTAGGTATCTAATTTAATTAATAGTTAGTGTGGTGCCTTATTTTTTTAAACATTTAAATTAAAGTTGATGAAATCTCGCAATATCTTGTGTTCCTAATAAATGGAAACAGAGTTTAAAAAGTTGAATTTTGTGCATTGTTACGGTCCGAATTAGATAAAGTGTCTAAAATCAATTCTCTACTTTCTTACCTGCTGAAATCTAACTCAGAGTGTAACTTTTTATTAACGGTGCAATTTTTCTGAAATTGCATATTTCAAATAAAGATTTATCAGTGAAAACAAGAGTAACATTTCACACATTTTTATTTGAAAAACTCGATATTTTTGTTTTGGCCGAGGTGATCCGATTGCTAATCTCCAGAAAAGAAAGTTTTGTACTTTTTGAGGTATTTTAATGTGTATTATTTATATTATTAGTAAATAAGTTTAGCGAAAGTACAAAATTTGCATGTCCCTATTTCATTCAAAATTTTTAGTTCGTTATTGTACGAGACATGCATCAGTGCAGTCAGTTCAACTCACTAAAATATTAACATTTTCACCGATTTGCGTAGCCAAATTTTCCATTCGAGTATAGAGAATTATTATTACATTTGCTACTTCTTCTGAAACTATTTTTCCCGAGTCATTTTTAGCTGCTAACAACAAAGCATGCTAACATTGTAGGAGAGATATGTGATGTGTTTTAATAATTATTAACTTTGTTTTATTTGGGTTCCCCATCTTGTGAATTAGCATGCGGCAATGAATGTGAACAACATGTAAGAAAATAAGCAAAACCTCATTAGACCAATAGGTGTAAGCCACACCTATACACCAGCTAAATTACTAAGCATTCTATGCATGAGCTGTATGCATTTATTACTCTCAATATCCAAGTTGTAGGAGAGACATATCTTTACGCTTATTTAGGTTCCCTATCATGCGAATTGAACAATATGTTAGGAGATAAGTAAAACCTCATTAGAATAGAAAAATTTTAAGTCACATTTAGGCTCCACCTAAATTACCAGATATTCTATGCATCAGCCCTATATACTAAAGGCTCCTAATGCTTAATAACTTTCCATTAGAAAACTTTGTATAGATAGAGACTTAGAGATTTATCCTTCTATACTGGACGAGTTTGTGCCGATATCACCCTGGCTTAACAGATACGTCAGACTTCTTCTGTATATGGCTGGTCAAGAAGTGATTTTGCATATCTGCAGTAGACTTCCTGAAATTTTTACAGGTTTTGCCATCAAAGCGCACAACGGCCCGTCGATTGTTCATCTTACTCATTTAAAGGCCTTACATTTCAATAATAACAACAATTCGATGGCATAAGATATGTACAATAAATAAGCTCTACAATAATAATTGCCTCGAGGACTCATTATTTTACCTCTTTTTTTAAAACCCTTAGACCAAACAATAACTAATACCAGATAAATAACTTTCCTACAAAGCATTCACAGAAATGTCACTGAAACATTACTTACAATTAAAACGCTAAATGTCATCATTGTTACAAGAGAGAATATAGAACAACCTAGATAAATGGCATTCTCCAATGTTGTCACATTGGCGAAGCTTTTTCCGAAAATTGTCTGTAATTTTTTGTACCATTTACGATGGAGATGCACCTATTGCATGTGTGATTACCTCCATATTCAGTTTTTGCACATTTGGGCGAAATATTCTCAAAGAAGAATCACAAGGTGACCTTGAAAGGCAGACGGTCTCCTCTAAAGAGAGACGACATCCAGGAAACTCTCATAGAAATGCTTGAGAACGCTATGACTTCGTTTGGCTGGAATCCCTCTTCATGATCTCCAACAAACTGGATTAACTTATTTTTAGGTTCATCTGCTTGATAAAGTTCCTGAGGGTTTTCTGCTGATGCTATTTGCAAACAGTAATTAGTTCCTCCCTGTACTTCTAGATGTTCTTACTATCACTCTATATCTCTTTATATCTTTCCTTTTACCCCCTGCTTTCCTGTTTTTCCCGGTAACTCCTTAAAATAAACGTAGAAACTTAGAAGTCACATACGTATATGAAAGGTAATTAAGATAGGAGTCGAAAAATTAGAAGAAGTATTTTAGATTAAGATTTTAGGTATCTAGGAAGTCAGATAAGTCAGGAAGGAAGGTGTAATAGGGATATAATGCAGAGGATAGGGCAGGGTCGAGTCGCCTTCAATAAAAACTAGTCACTTCTATGCTGGCGAACGGTTAATTTAGAAATTTTAAATAGATTGTTAAAGGTGTATGTTTGGAGCACGGCGCTGTACGGGTGCGAAACATGGGCAGTGGGCGCGGCGGAAAAGAAAAGGTGAGAAGCGGTCGAAATGTGTTACTGGCGACTGATGGGGATATCGTGAAAAGAGAAGGTTAGAAATGAAGAGGTATTAGAAGGAATAGGAGAACAAAGGACTCTGTGGAAGACAATAAGAAATAGGCGAGGTAGGTTGGTAGGACACCTTCTCAGGCATGAAGGTCTAGTCAGAGACATATTAGAGGCAGAAACAGAAGTTAGGAGGGTTACAGGTAGACCTAGATTAGATTACTGTTCGCAAATAGTTAAGGATATGGGTTGTTCCAGTTTTAGGGAAATGCGAAGATTAGCTCAGTATAGGAAAGAGTGGAAGTGCGTGTCCAACCAGTCTTAGGACTGACGACCTTATGATGATGTAAATTTCATTATACAAAATTATCTATCTTGTTACATACCTAATTAATTTTATCTTTTGGCTGTAAACTTTTCCTTTACATAACTTTTTAAATGTGCGTGTTTACTATTAGTTATAACCGTGTTGCAAGATACCGAAAAGGTCCAAGGTCTGTAACGATGTATTTTTAGGTAAATANATGATGAGTGATGTTAATAGGTGCGTGGCATGCGCTCCGCTGCTATCTCATAACTGACGATCTGACCTTTCTAACCTCATTGAATTTAGACTTCGGTATCAATTTGATTTAATGGTAATTTTTCGAATTCTTAATAATTAAAAATGTATGGTTTTGCTATTACACGACATTACCGGTAACCGGTGCCATTATTTGGTACCTGGGTGGATCCTATGGTAAGTGCCGTATCGCCTGGTTACTCATTCCATTTCCAGTAGTAACTGAGGAGATACTGTAACTTATAATTAAAGGTATACTACACGGCGAGCGGCGAGTGGAGAGAAGACCCACTCACAGCGTAAACCCGTAAACTGCCCATGCTCAACATATTAGCCGGAGCGAGGAATCGGGGGTCGGTACGGGCTGCTGCGTTTTTTTTTCCCCGAACATTGTCATGTTATTACATGTTATTTCCCAAATTTGAAATCCAAGTGCCCGAATCGGAAAGCTCTCAAATAATTCCACTGGAAGCTAAATTTCGATTTTGTGGTGGCGTAAGATATAATCATATACATAACCACTCAATGAAATTTTTACTCAAAAAGTAAAGGAAACACGGAATTTTATCGTAGGGTTAAAAAAGTGCTTCGCACTGATGTGAATATATCAACTTTTAAAATCCAGTCATTCAATAAAAACAACATATAAAATACTTAACTATTGTTGTACAAGTGCCGCCAGTGTTTTATATTATTAGTTGTTAGTCGTCAAAACGTATGCACATTTGTTTGCGTAATTTATGGCGTAAAACGCGCTAAAAATAGCCGTCGAAGATAATTATAATCGAAGGATATTATTTAACATGATAGTCGGCAATGTTTTTAGTGTTTAATGTTAATTCGCCAAGTCAGCAGGCGGCCCGATAAATAAATAATCGTCCACTTTTGACAGTTTCGTTGTTCCGTTAAGCAGTAGGTCACGTTGGCGTTGAAATGTTCTCCGCACCGCGGGTACGTCGTTACTTACTACTAATAACAACAACAAAATCGGAATATACCGTTCGCAAGAATAACAACAAAAATAATAATAATAACAATAAGACAAGCAGCAGCGTTATTATTCCTACAGCTACTATTACTACTGCTACTACTATAACTACGAGTACTATCTTATTAAATCAAATAATATCGGGACCGCGTGTAATAATTGCATTATCATCAATGTTAGCGCCTTGATGCTGGTGACCGACCCCTTTCGAAGTCGTTTACACTGCAACGGGTCGCGACGATGTGAACAACGCAACGGTGCGTAATGTGTATCTTAGGTCGAATAAACAGTGGCGTGCGGTATGTTGGTTGTGGCTTTACCGATCCGAATGAGAACGCCTCGATGAGAAGGGATAATAAGATCAACGACAAACGGGCTTAGGAATAAATGGTCAGTAAACCAGTTTCCATGGAACTCTACAGTTAGTTATAGGTTATAGATATAGTACATATCTACGTATATTTATGTGAAGTTTGAACTCCTTAGAGACAGACTGCAAACTTTTTTAATAGAGCCGACTGCAGTAGGTAGCTAACTACATATGTATCTTCTTTGCGACCTCAACTTGTGGTCTCTTGTTAAAGATTGTGATAAATATTTTTGTATATTTGATATTCCATTGATTCAGGTAAACGACCTGTACGATTGTGCTAAATAGTACAAACATACTTTTACTGGGAAAAATACCAACTCATGAATGAAGGATTAGCACCTTTTTATGATGGAATGGTTTAGTTTTAGAGTAACTCCATACTCCATAAACATCAAATCAATTCTCTTTGGGTTACATTTATTTACCTATCTAAAAGGAGTAAGATAAATGATTCTAATTTGGCCTCTACTTGGCCACAAAGATATAATAACTAGAGTTGTGCCAAATGGTAGTTTTACTGCGTAGCGGATAACCGGGTGTCCGGCATTAGTTCTGTCGGGTATACCCGGCAGCGGAGACGTAAATGCGAAAAGGTGTATTATATATTACTTTTGTATGCATAACGGAACTTTATAATATTCTTTTACATGTATTTATTTTATTCAAAATTCAATTTAATTTTTACAGTGGTGTACAGTACAGACTGGGATGCACACTGTTACCGCTGCTTTTTAATCTGTACATCGAAGACGCGATCAATATCATCCTTATAGACAGTACAACATTAGTGTTTGATATACAGGGACAGAAGATTAGTATGCTTAGATCTGCAGATGATATAGCAGATTTGCATCTAGCAAGGAAGAGATAGCTTTAAATAAAATGGAAGGGGTATTGACAAAACAGTATTGTAGGAAAATACATAAAAGTAAAACAAAAAAACAGGTATGCAAGGGAAGAAAAAGTAGGGAAAGAGCGAATATAAAGATAGGAGACGAAGAAATAGACGTGGCTGATTTTCGGTACGTAGGATGTCAGATAAGTCAGGACGGAAGCAGTAGCAGGGATATAAAGGAAAGCAGAGCGGAGGGTCGAATCGCCTTCAACGAAAAGAAGTTACTTCTATGCTCGCAAACGGTTAATCTAAAAATTCGAAGAAGGTTGCTAAAGGTGTACATTTGGAGCGCGGCGCTGTATGGGTCCGAAACATGAACGGTGGGAGTGGCGGAAAAGGTTAGAAGCGTTCAAAATGTGGTGTTACCGGCGAATGATGAAAATACCNCATTTCCATTTACCTCCTTCTCTATATCCATACAAAATATCTATCAAACAAATAAAATTAAAATTTTCTTTTGAAAAATGAAACCATTCCATCAGTATTTTCTTATGACGTTGTCACGTTCAACTATCGTCAGACAACCGATTTTTTTTCAAATGGACACGATCTGCGCTCACCACCGTCTATGAGAAATAAAAACACAGAAATTAGCTAGGTTAAAATCAACTTAAAGGCTGCTCTAAATTCGCTGCTTTATGCTGGCAAGTAAGGGTGTAGAGGGGAGTGATGAGAGTTTCTGGAGTAGTGGACAGAACTGTCTCGCGTGATCCAGTTCAATAAAATGCAACGCACTCGACTAGAGGCAAAGATAATGAGTTTCGTCTATCGAGCTGCTGTTCCCCCTTTTTAAAACCAGCTTCATAAAAATCTAGACCTGTTTTCATCATTTCAACAAACTACAAAAAAAGACGTAATAATCGTCCTGAGAAGGTGATTGAATGTGAACAAATAGGAAATGCTCCTTCAAATTGTAGGTTGTTGTTAACCATCACTTTATTAATTATTGCCATTGTCGCCCATTACGATTTTTAATTGTTAGCCAATTGATAGGGTTGTTATTCTTTATTCTTTTTTAATTGTTGGTAGTGACGGTTCCTTGATTATTCCGGAGACTTCTCTGTCGTGTTTGTGTGTGGGTTCACAGTGAGAGTAATTTGTACGTTAGTGTCACGTATTCGCTCTGACTCAAGACTACTGCGGGATCACCTTCATCTGCCGGTAGGATGTCGATTTCGTTATTCCTCCGCAGTTCCTTAAAGGTCAGTCGCTCTTGTATTTGGGGAGTGTATTCTTGGTCATGCTCTTGGCTGTTTTACTCCTAAGCAAGTTGGCTGTTTCGGCCGGGCAAGAATTTTGCGGACCATTGATTCCACTGTATTGATTATGGATTTCTTGGATATGATTCCAGGTGTTGGAGCGTTGTGCGTTGACCGAAGTTATTAGAGGTGTTTCCGTTTGTTAGTTACGGCTTGGTTTTTCTTTGTTGACCAAATTTTCAAACCTCCTGGTCTGAATTTTGGCTGTTAGGTTATGAGTGGTTGCGGCGATATGAAAGGTGATTCGAACCGCAAGGTCAAAATGTTCTGCACTCAGTTTGTTGCCCAAGCGCAGATGTACTCAATTTGCTTGAAAACCTCGCGTTGTGGAGATTCTTGGAAATGACGAGACAATTACAGAAAATAATGCATTTTTTAACAAGATGGCGTTCCGCTACTCTATTAGAGGTATTAGAAAGAATAGGAGAACAGAGGACTCTATGGAAGTCAATAAAAAATAGGCGAGATAGGTTGGTAGGACACCTTCTTAGGCATGAAGGTCTAGTCAGAGACATATTAGAGGCAGAAACGGAAGTTAGGAGGGTTACAGGTAGACCTAGATTAGATTACTGTTCGCAAATAGATTTTGAGGACCATTGATTCCACTGTATTGATTATGGATTTCTTGGATAGGATTTCAGGTGTTGGAGCGTTGCGCGAAGTTGTGACCCTTTTCCAAAATCGAAGTGACCGAAGTTATTAGAGGTGTTTCCGTTTGTTAGCTACGGCTTGGTTTTTCTTTGTTGACCAAATTTTCAAACCTCCTGGTCTGAATTTTGGTTGTTAGGTTATGAGTGGTTGCGGCGATATCAAAGGTGATTCGGTCTTCGAGGTCAAAATGTTCTGCACTCAGTTTGTTGTCTAAGCGCAGATGTACTCAATTTGCTTGAAAACCTCGCGTTGTGGAGATTCTTGGAAATGACGAGACAATTACAGAAAATAATGCATTTTTTAACAANGATGCCAAATAACAGATCCAAAGGTTAAAAGCTCCATATCAACTCACTTATGCAATGGGACATCGACAGTTTATGGTCAAAGCCATTCAATGATCATATCAATAAAACATCTTACAAAAAGGAGCCAAAAGGTCACCAATTGACACCCGTTACGCGGAAGGTTAGGCAGGTTACGGCGGTTATACTAATTTTGTACGTTGGTGTCCCATTGTTTTCCAATAATTAATTATAAATTGGACATCAAAGAGAGCAATGTTTTGGCATCATGTTCTTTTATTAAAGCTGATAAAACGGCATGTCAAAAATTAGGGCATATAAAAACTGTTACGACTTTACTATTCATCTCGTATAGAAGAGAGAATGGAGGACGAAACAATTATTATTTGTTGGTATTGTTTCCTTTCATGTTCGTTCCACGTTCATAACGATCGCGTGAAAGGTCGTAACAAATAGCCAACAAACAATTTCCACAAACCTGTGTTTATTTCGCAACAACAATAACTTTTGATTTTGCCATTTAAAGCTGTTGTAAACGTTGGCGTAAGTGCTTACTCGGGTTGTATTTTACAATAAATTGCACTGCAGGTATATTAGGTACCTACGAACGTAATTGTTTCACATCATACATGCTAATCACAGATGTAATAGATTTGCCTAGCATACAATGATATTGAGGAGATAAAGCATGAAAAAAAATTGTTTTAGTTTTAAAGAATTTCTCTTGGTTTTTGAATACATCTCAAATTATAAATAACCATTAACGAAAGAGGTATTATCACCACACCAAGATGGACAATAGAGGCTCCTAGTGTCTGGTCTCCTAAAACGTCTTTTTATGGTACATTAAGGTTTCTATTGACAGAAACAAGGAAAACATGGGGATAAGAGCAAGTTTTTTTAATTTCTTATGGGAAGTTGTAAACTGTTACGAGGCGGTTGTATCTGTTGCAGTCCCTTTACTTAAAAAATTAATTTACCACTTCAAACGTTTTACGCTACTTAATCAGTAAAAGCAATTACTTCCTTTCTACACTTTTTTGCGCCATTAATATATGACAGTACATTAATAAAATAAAAAAAACTTGGTAAACATTCGTATACCTACGTGGATAGAATTTACAAATAAGGAAAGTTAAATGCGCGTCACGTCATGAATGTGATCAATATGCATCGAGCAGGAAAGCTAAGCAAATTGTTTAAACAATAATATTTTTATAAAACAATAAAATAAGTACTTTATTTACTGAGAGTAAGTTGTTTTTAAATAATTTCAAGGAGATCTTTTCAACAAATAGTATTGCGCTCTATTTTTATATAAGAAAGAGTTTATGAAGTTTGGTAGTTTAATAGAAGATTAAAGAAAAACATTGAAGAAAACTTTGGCTTATACCTCAAGCATTGTTGAATTGAATAATAATTGAGAAACAGTTAGGAAGTGTAGGACAGCTAATAAACAGTAGATTAAAATGAGGTGTAAAGAAGTAGAAGAAAACAGGTAAGCATGAGGTAGAACGGATGATGCTTAATAATATAAAAGTTTAAACCTTTGAGGATACTTCGTGAATAAATAATGAACGTTTCAACTTTATTATCACTATATTAATGGTTTAATAATCATAACAAAATTGTAANTTTGCACTGCTTCTTGAAAGTGTTCATTGAAATAACACACAGCAAATGTATTATTTTGCTATTCACGAGTCACAATTATGTTTTTACGCACAATTATTCGGCCAAACGTTGAGCTGCCAGTTTAAGCCTTTGAGGATACTTCGTGAATAAATAATGAAACTTTCAACTCACTATATTAATGGTTTAATAATCATAACAAAATTGTAAAAATAATAAACGAACATGAACGAAAAACCGCACATTTCGGGAACATGGCGCGAGAGTACTACTACACATTTTTATATTCCAAAAAATCAATAAAGGGTTGTCGAATCCTTTGCCGTAGGGTCTACAGATGGCGGTTTCATACCAATTCTTCCTACAAAAGTAATTTTGGAGAAGTAGGATAAGTTGTCATTTTGATAGAAAATGAAAAAAAGGCTGACAGAGAGGCTTGACGCAGGTCAGGAGTTAGTAGAGGCATAAGAGAAAGAAGGTGTGGAGATAGGTGAGCTAGGATACCCCATGAGGCGCGAATATACAGCTTCCCATGCGTCAAAAGTATTAAGTAGTATCAGACGGAGAAGGATGGAAAAAAGAACGAAAGAAAATCAATTTGGAAGAAGAAACAAGGGAATTCAGAAGACCATTTTAGCTTTACGGGTAACAATAGAGAAAATGATAAAGATTCAAAATTTTTAGTT
>NW_020439043.1:576637-587085 GCF_000699045.2 Agrilus planipennis | reverse complement strand
TGCCGAAACTAATACAAAAGAAACGCGAGTTTCGGAACGCGACATTAAACTCCTCCAACTATGTATTCTGTGCTCCTACGCACACACGCACATTGTTTTGATAGATATGATCTTTGACGTTAGGAACACACCTACATTGCTTAGACAACAGTGAGTGCTGTTAATCTATATATATAAAAATGAATTGCTGTTCGTTAGTCACGCTAAAACTCGATAACGGCTGGACCGATTTGGCTAATTTTGGTCTTGAATTATTTGTGGAAGTCCAGGGAAGGTTTAAAAGGTGAATAAATATGAAAGTTGTTAACTATCTTTCAGATTATTTTTATGTAGATTGATAAATCTTAAGTTCTGTCAAATTAAATTTCTGAACGCAACCATAATATTTGACATTTGTCAACTAAGTTTATTTTATACAAAAATTTAGGTCTTTTATATATCGATTGGGGCAGTACGAAGTCTGTCGGGACAGCTAGTTAAAAATAAAAATAAAAACTGAAAAAATAACCCTTACAGTGTATTATAATTATACAATTATTCGGGCCCCTGTCCAAAGATGAATGAAATCAGGGTGGAGAAAATATTCCCACACTTCACAAAGGGTAGTTTTAAAATGCGTCCACGCTAAGATGTCTGCTACTGTTGGCGGGACGTCTGGTGGTGTCGATCGATGGTCCTCTTCCGACGCCCTCTCAACCTATAACCCTTTAAGCGCGCAGAACACTACCTTGATAGCAGGACCGTAAGGATCTGCCTAGCCCGTTACAATTCCTTGTTTTTTTGTTTACGTGGAGGAGAGGAAATATTCAAATGACATAGCCGGACGTAGGTGTTACCTAACAGATGCATCGGAATTTCACAGGGCGTGTTGGCCTCTTTTTTAGGTTAACAATCGCTAACTTGACTAACACTAATTCGAGTTTTCCGATGATGAAAGCAGTTTCTATTGTGGAACCTCCGTTCTTTCTTCTTACCACTTTAACGTATGGGACGCTATCCCGAACGATGCATGTTGTGGTTCTTGCTTTGCGAGATAATTCGCAACTTTCGTCCGAGTCCATAGAAAAAAGTCCTCAAAAAACTGCTTGTTATGTCTATGGTTTCTCTCCCTTCAGCGGTCTCGTAGGTCGCTGCCATCAGTAGTTGTTGCTTGCTTAATACTCGTGCCCCAAATCTAAACATTTGGGTGTTTCATTCACACCGGAAGTTCTTGCGGATTACACTGAAGAGTAGGGCCACCTTTTCCGAATCGAGGGAATGGTTGGGTGGTGCTTGTCATGAAAAAGATGAAGTGGAGGCAGAAGAGAGTGAACGATTATTTATCTATGAAAATCTACCTTAGCATTGGTCTATAAATATTCCAAGGAAACCACGGAAAAACTTACACCATGACAGATTGGAAATCGAACCAGTGTCTTCCCAAATGGTAAGTAATGGTCCGTAGATCTAGGCCATGCCTCCCGATCCTCGTACTCTACATCAATCATTTGTATAAAGTGGTGGCGCATGCCCCTCATCATCTAACATATTTAACTATTTCTCTTATCATGTCGTTGATCCGTGTAAAAGACATAAAAACTACGCTCCTCCTTTATTTTTTAAGAGAAGCCTTAGTTTATCATTTAGAAGGTTTTTGGATGCCTAGATACCAAGTCACTCAGTAGTTGACAATAACTTTTTTCTTTTCGCTGTTACACTCCGATCCTAATTGCTTTGCCTCTGTTTTATTTATAGCTTCCATACATAGATGATAGAGTTTCTCTTCGTGTTCCTTCTGGAAGTATTCTTTTTTCTCTCAAGTCCCTATTTCATTAACCGTGCACAATTTGCAAATATTATGACTGACAATATGGACTGTTATGTTTTAATTATTACGATCCACTGTTTTAAATAGATATTGTAGCAATAGTCCAAGATCCTAGAGCTGCCAGACATTACTTATTTTCTGAGTAACAAACTAGGTGGGATAGAATAGTGTTAGTATATACCTTGACGGTATGCATACCTGCTAACGTAAAAGTATTTTTACTTTTCTTAAAGTCTGGATGCTGAGTTTTACATAATGTTCCACGGAATATTGTTAAAAATTAATAATTGACACTGCCAGGCGATAATTTCTACTAGACGCTTTAAAGTTCGCAAAAACAAATCGTTATTTTACTCATAGTCTGANAGTAGTATCGGACGGAGAAGGATGGAAAAAAGAACGAAAGAAAATCAATTTGGAAGAAGAAACAAGGGAATTCAGAAGACCATTTTAGCTTTACGGGTAACAATAGAGAAAATGATAAAGAAAAAGGAAAAGAGCGCGTGCATGGGTTTCGTAAATTTAGAAAAAAAGGATCTATAAAATTTATATATACGGATTAAGTTTGTGGTTTTTGCTAAAATGAAGTATATACGTTTGAAATCTTACTTCTAGAATAGTTACTTATTAAATAAATGTGTGCGAAGTTAGCTTAAGAATTTCAATGAATGTCAGATAACAAAAATGCGTTCTCTTTAGTTTCAGTTTATTTTGGACCCATCAGAACCTGGAAAAGGTTGGACTGTCATCCCCCTGGTGTATCAACGGAGAAATAGTATCCGATCCTTGCGTTTCACCACCAAATTTTTTACTCAGCGATACACGTGCTGTCAAATTTAATAAATATTTTCAACGAAAACGTTACAAAGAGGGGACATTTATAGGAAGTGGTCTAATTTTTTCCACTGAAACGGTCACAGCCTTGTCGTTTGAAATGGAAAAATCTTCCAAAAGAGAACATGAAATCATTGATGAATTTGAAAAAATTAAAGAAATAATTCGATCAAAAGCACAAAAGCATAGTACGTTCTATAGAAAACTCTATAGCGAAAGCAACATCGTTTTGCCTTCGGGGTCACAGATGACGTATACGGCCCAGAAAGAGACTGGTTACGTAGTTGAACCTGTGTCTGAGAACATAAACGAAGAATGCGAAAATGCACTCGAAGGTGCCAGGCCACTGACCGCAGATCAGAGAGGAACAAGTCTGGAGAAGATGAATGAGAGCACGAAATCGGAAAGCATCTTCAAGAGTGTCAAACAGATGAGAGAAAAATACATGGCCATGCTAGAAAGTACTTACAAGAAACTGCAGGAACCGCTATTGATTAAAGGAAAAATCATTGAAAATAATGCTCTTGTTACTAAAGTAGATACAACTACTAAACCTGTTATAGTAGACGCTGTCTCCAAATCAAACAGTGAACAAGATCATAAAGAAACAGAAGAAAGTTTGGTTGAGTTTCAACAACAAATAGAGGTCAATGATGGAAATAAAGATACTGCCAACTTAGATGATTCCCACAAAACAAGCAACGTAACAAGTTTGGAGAATTCAGACAACACTGAAATCTCTTCCGCAGAATACCAATTACAAAAACACACCAATGAAACTGAAAAGACTGCCATTCATACTCAACTGGATAATGATTCAAAACCTTTCGTCAAATGTTCGGTATTGTTGAACAATCCGGAAGACAACGTTATTGATAGTTCTAAGACTGATGAGGCTGATACTATTTTATCAACACTAAGAGAGACACAGAGTATTAGTCCTGACCGTTCTGCAACAGACGATTCTTATTTAGCCCCACCTACAAGTGGTTATTGCAGTTCTGCAGCTTCCGGAACCAGTGAAGACGAAAGAGACAGGACCTGGTTAACGCCTGAAAAGAACCTTCTTCAACGAAGCAGTAGCAACGATTCAGCTTTGAACTTTAATCTCAGTGACGATGAACACAATAAAGAAAAAGTTGATGAAGAACTTGCTGGTCCAACCGAAACGGCTAATCAAGAGTTTTGTACAACTGAAGAAGAAAACTCTGTTGGTTTTTCCAGTCAAGCCGGTGTTCCATCCAAGACCCTAATCGAGGGTAATGTTATCATGTATCCATTGAATCGTCAGGCAAGCGTTAGTGTTAGTGATAGTGTCGAGTGTAGTGATAAAGCTGTGGATAATGGCCGTCGACATAGTTGTGCCACTGACGATGACGTTGACGAACCCCGTGACGAGCAATCCCGGTACCGGTATTTTCGGACCCCTTCGGTTGTAGTTAGTGATTATTCCGATGACGTGACGGGATTGACACTTGACGATATTGAGTTTTTCAAAAATCAGAGAATAGATCCGTCGTCGTCTGCTGAATCAAGTTTGAATAGTTCCTGTAGCAATTTGAATTATTGTGGATCGAGTATAATCGGTTTAGATTCGGATATTATCTGGAAATCACCGTTTAGGAAAAATTCTGCTTCTTCTTGTTCCGAAGATGAAGATGGTAGAACAGTAAACAAGGTAAGTGTTTCATATAATAAACTAGCTTCTGTCCGCGACTTCGTCCGCGTGGAATAGTTACTTAATCTTAAATGATAGACATATGCTGTCGCGGACTTTTTTTAGAACTTTCTCTCATACACGTTTTTTTGCGATACTCTAACCGTTTACGCAGCACAAGCAGCGGAAGCTCTCAAAAGGAAAAAACCTATTTTGCAACATTCTTCATTGGTCTTAGCGTGACAATATATAGCCTATAGCCTTCCTCGATAAATGGGCTATCTAACACTGAAAAAAAAATTAAATTGGACCAGTAGTTCCTGAGATTAGCGCGTTCAAGCAAATAAACAAACAAACTCTTCAGATTTATAATATTAGTACAGACAAAATGACATTTCAATAGTTAAAAATGTTCCCAGAAGGAAGCATTATTTTTTCTTCTCATCCCCGATGTCATCGGCTATTAACCTACTCATTTTTAGCTTAGCTTAAAGCTTAAAACTTGAAGTCAGAATTATGACACTTCATTTTCGAACAATATCTGGGAAAATTAGAAGAAAATATTTCTTGTTTGTTTGTTGTTACAAACAATATAATCTAAGTTAAAAGCACATTAGCTATCGATCAGTAAAATAGTTCAAGATAAAGCATGAGAGAAAATTGTTTTATGCATACAATTTAGACATCTTATTAGAAGTGACTAAGTTTAATATGAAATATTATTCTGAAAACTCATTTCTGAATTTTTTACCTACTACACACTACCTCAAATTAATGAGGGAAAAATTGTTGCTGTGTTACACCCCCGCTGGGAATCGAACCCGGAACCTTTGGCTTTACGAACCAATGTTCTACCACTAAACTACGAGAAGTGACAACAGCAACCACTACCAACCGACCTACAAGGTTTACGATCCGTCGAACTAATGTAACTATTTACTGAATATACCATGATTAAACATACATACAATTTAGACATCTTTTTAGAAGTCAGTTAGTTTAATATGAAATATTATTCTGAAAATTCATTTCTGAATTTTTTACCCACTACACACTAGTATATTCAGTATATAGTTACATTAGTTCGACACCCGTTGCGTGGAAGGTCAGGCAGGTTACGGCGGTTATACTAACTTTGTACGTTGGTGTCCCATTGTTTTCCAAAAATTAATTATAAATTGGACATCAAAGAGAGCAATGTTTTGGCATTATGTTCTTTTGTTAAGGCTGATAAAACGGCATGTCAAAAATTAGGGCATATAAAAACTGTTACGACTTTACTATTCATCTCGTATAGAAGAGAGAATGGAGGACGAAACAATTATTATTTGTTGGTATTGTTTCCTTTCATGTTCGTTCCACGTTCATAACGATCGCGTGAAAGGTCGTAACAAATAGCCAACAAACAATTTCCACAAACCTGTGTTTATTTCGCAACAACAATAACTTTTGATTTTGCCATTTAAAGCTGTTGTAAACGTTGGCGTAAGTGCTTACTCGGGTTGTATTTTACAATAAATTGCACTGCAGGTATATTAGGTACCTACGAACGTAATTGTTTCACATCATACATGCTAATCACAGATGTAATAGATTTGCCTAGCATACAATGATATTGAGGAGATAAAGCATGAAAAAAAATTGTTTTAGTTTTAAAGAATTTCTCTTGGTTTTTGAATACATCTCAAATTATAAATAACCATTAACGAAAGAGGTATTATCACCACACCAAGATGGACAATAGAGGCTCCTAGTGTCTGGTCTCCTAAAACGTCTTTTTATGGTACATTAAGGTTTCTATTGACAGAAACAAGGAAAACATGGGGATAAGAGCAAGTTTTTTTAATTTCTTATGGGAAGTTGTAAACTGTTACGAGGCGGTTGTATCTGTTGCAGGCAGGCATGGTGGACATATAACGAGCCTAGCATGTGTAGGTCGTGAATTATCTTTAAAAACAGAAAGGAAAAACTAGATTCGTTTATTTTATTAAATAGATACAAAGATTTTACACGAAACCAAACGTATATGCAATTTCACATAAAAAGTAAATAAATGAAAACACGAAACTCTAATCTATCTTTAATCTATATATATAAAAATGAATTGCTGTTCGTTAGTCACGCTAAAACTCGATAACGGCTGGACCGATTTGGCTAATTTTGGTCTTGAATTATTTGTGGAAGTCCAGGGAAGGTTTAAAAGGTGAATAAATATGAAAGTTGTTAACTATCTTTCAGATTATTTTTATGTAGATTGATAAATCTTAAGTTCTGTCAAATTAAATTTCTGAACGCAACCATAATATTTGACATTTGTCAACTAAGTTTATTTTATACAAAAATTTAGGTCTTTTATATATCGATTGGGGCAGTACGAAGTCTGTCGGGACAGCTAGTTAAAAATAAAAATAAAAACTGAAAAAATAACCCTTACAGTGTATTATAATTATACAATTATTCGGGCCCCTGTCCAAAGATGAATGAAATCAGGGTGGAGAAAATATTCCCACACTTCACAAAGGGTAGTTTTAAAATGCGTCCACGCTAAGATGTCTGCTACTGTTGGCGGGACGTCTGGTGGTGTCGATCGATGGTCCTCTTCCGACGCCCTCTCAACCTATAACCCTTTAAGCGCGCAGAACACTACCTTGATAGCAGGACCGTAAGGATCTGCCTAGCCCGTTACAATTCCTTGTTTTTTTGTTTACGTGGAGGAGAGGAAATATTCAAATGACATAGCCGGACGTAGGTGTTACCTAACAGATGCATCGGAATTTCACAGGGCGTGTTGGCCTCTTTTTTAGGTTAACAATCGCTAACTTGACTAACACTAATTCGAGTTTTCCGATGATGAAAGCAGTTTCTATTGTGGGACCTCCGTTCTTTCTTGCTACCACTTTAACGTGTGGATCCTTTCGCGAACGATGCTTAGCGTTGGTTTTGTTGGCGGTTCTTATGTTTTCTGTGATGGTTGTAGATACTACGTATCTTGTTCTTTCACAGTACTTGCTTTGCGGGGTAATTTGCAACTTTTATCCGAGTCCATGGAAAAAAGTCTTCAAAAAACTGCTTTTTATATCGATGGTGTCTCTCCCTTCGATGGTCTCGCAGGTCGCTGCCATCAGTAGTTGTTGCTTGCTTAATAGTCGGATAAGTGCACTCCTCGTACCCCAAAACTAAACTTTTGGGTGTTTCATTCACACCGGAAGTTCTTCCGGACTATGAATCGAGGGAATGGTTGAGTAGTGCTTGACATGAGAAAGATGAGATGGACGAAATGGAGGCAGAAGGGAGTGAATGATTATTTGTGAAAAAAATTCTATCTCAGCATTTGTCTTAACGTATTCCAAGGAAATCATGGAAAAACAGACCATGACAGACAGACTCGAAATGGAACCAGTATATTTCCAAATGCTAAGCAATAGTCCAAAGCTCTTGGCCATACTTCCCGATCCTCGTGGCCTATGCCAATCATTTATATAAAGTGGTGGCGCACGCCCGTCTAACATATTTTTCCTTATCATGTCGTTGATCCGTTTAAAATTATAAAAACTATGCTCCTCCTTTATTTTTTTAGGGAATACTTAATTTATCATTTAGAAAGTTTTTGGATGCCTAGATACGAAGTCACTCAGTAGTTGACAATTAACTCATATCTTTTTCTTTTCGCTGTTGCACTCTGATCCGAATAGCTTACATACATAGATGATCCAGTTTCCTTTCGTGTTCTTTCTGGAGGTATTCTTCTTTCTTTTAAGTTCCTGAGTTCCTATTATTAATCGTACATAATTTGCAAATATTATAACTGGCAATATGCACTGTTATCTTTAAGTATTGAGACCCACTGTGTCAAATAGATATTGTAGTAATAGTCCAAGATCCCACAGCCGCCAGACATTACTTATTTTCTGAGTAACAAAATGGGTGGGATAGAACAGTGTTGGTATATACTTTAAACGTATCTGCTAACATGGGCATACGTAAAAGCATTTTTCACTTTTCATAAAGTGTGAGTGCTGATTTTTACATAATGTTCCACGGAATACTGTTAAAAATTAATAATTAATCGCCAGGCGGTAATTTCTACTAGACGCTTTAAAGTTCGCAAAAACAAATCGTTATTTTACTCATAGTCTGAATTTTTACTTTTAAATATGATACTTATGAAACTATTTCAACACTTTTTGTAAGGATTGCGGAGGATTAAAATGTCGCTAATAGATTAGATAACTTTATAGCACAGTTTAAAATTTAAGTTGTTGATAATCTAATTGAAGTCTTAAATAATAATTAAACAGTTATAATTAAACAATGTGATCAAACGAATCAAGGCAAAAGTGGTTATATAATCAATAAAGACATTATCAGCCTTTTCTGCCTTGATTCATTTGTTCACATTAGAATTAGGGGAAGAAATAGAGAATTGATAATTAAACAATATTTGACGTCTAATTATATTTTACATAGAAAATAGTAAATATAGATGCATGTAGGAGAAAACTACACTTTTAATTATTTTTATTTATGTATTTAATTTAGCATAAAAAAATGAATTTATTTATACACAAAACAAATAAAGCGAACTTGTTTCTTTTACTTTGTTGGAATTCTGGACCTGCAAAAATCGAATTCAGTGNTTGAATACTTGTGAATGTTTTACAGGACATACACAAGGACAAAACAAAAATTTGTCTATTTTAGATGTCCTTATAGATAAATACGATACTTATAAACCACGCAGATTTTGTATATATTACTGGAAATGTATGAAATCTAGGAATTATATTTAGGTAGGAATATTTCACAAATTTTTTAAAAAACATATATCCTGGGAAATGTATACATTTCCTAGGAATTGTATGAAATTCCGATTACAGAAACTCCAGTCTATCATAAATCTCCCTAACCCAACAATGATGTCACTAATGAATACAGCTACATCTTCAAACAGCCTGCCGTATTAATGCCTATTTAGTATCGCCAGTAATAAATTTCCGATTGCTATTTCACACATTTCTGGGCGATTTTAGGAATTATATACATTTCCTAGGAATTGTATACAATGACGGATTACACACATTTCCGTTAATAGATACATAAACTACAATTTTACAACTCATCCATTCAATCGTATGTTAAACGAATACCCTACATCTATATCTTGATTTTGTCTTTCTCTTAGTTCGTAGTTTACTCCACCGTTTAGTGTTACTATTTAAAATGTAACCCGAGCTATTCAGCTTAGCAAGGTCGTGGCAGACAGATATAGTTTCCCAGATTAACAACAATCTCCTCTGTGACGCAAATACCGTGTCGTTTTTTCGCGACCGCATCGAAACAGTTTTACATTACGCACACACATGCATCAACTGTAAACTGTAAAATACATACATAGTCTATTGAACATCTCGAATTTTTTAGGATAGAATAAATTAGACTTTTATTTTTATATTTATTTTATTAACTACATCGATACATTTTTAAATAATTTTTCTGCTAATTTGTGTTACAATTCACGTTTTTCATTGTTCAACAAAAGATAAAATTATTGAAGTCCACAGTTTCGCTATTGGTTAGTCTTCCCAAGAGAGAATTGATAGATTCTTCCGGTTCATTTCAATCTAGTGAATTATAGATGAGGACAATCCTAACATTCCAAACATCCTAGTTTGGTACCGAAACATTCAAGAACATTCTCCTAGGTACATTATCACTTAATATGTACGGATGTTTGGTGGCCGGTGGTCGACTCGGAGATACACGTCTCCATTAAACTGAAGAAATATAGAACTTTATAGGAGATTTATTTAGAGCACTGATGGAAATATATGAAAATGCCCTAATGTAGTGTCTGGCATAACGGTTCTCGAATATTCTAGAATATTCTCCATTCTTCCGGTATAGTGTACTCTAGAGCAGCGCTGTCCAACTTATCATAGCCCGCGGGCCATATTTTTTTCGGGGGGCCAAGAAAATTTATAAATTTAGTCAGTTTATGTTAATTAAAAAAATATTTTATTTATACTAAAGATAAAACTCTAAAATATTCGTAATTTGTTAATGAGAACATTGTGACCGTAACTGTTTAGCAACAATATCTTTTATGTCTTCATTAATATTTGTTCTGGCAAGTCTAATTATATCTTCAAG
>NW_020439043.1:569247-575464 GCF_000699045.2 Agrilus planipennis | reverse complement strand
GGGGTTTAAAATAAAAATTTCCAAGCTTCTTGACTAAAATATTTACTTTTCCAGTTTTTGATATAGAAGCAACTGCCTAATTTTTTATTTATAACAGTTGTTTTGTTGCTTTTGACAATAAGGATTATTATAATAGTAAAAATGAAAACGTTTATTTTTCTTTCATTTGAAGTATCTTATCGTATTATCCTTATAGAAGCGTTTGTAGTAATCGGTAAATCGAATTCAACTTATTTAACGTTACCTTTTCAGCCGGACATAATTTTCTTTAAACTGCATTCCAGATCCTCCAAACAGCGTAGTTTAACAATAATTAATGCGTTTCCGAGGCAATTTACTGTTGGCTGATTCCCTCGAGAGACGTACCAGATTATACGAGAATTAATTTCTTACAACCGACATTCTGTCTGATCTGATGGCAATAAATTCAATTACAGCGAAAGAAGTAGACAAAAATGCACAGTTAGTTGAAAAGATTTTATATGAACGAAATAAAAACGTGTCAGGTACGCGCGATATTTCTCTAAAAGAAATTTCGATGTTTTATTTTCATTCTCGTGGTGAAAACGATGCTGACGTTAATGTATTTAATTGTTATTATGTCGAATATTTTGGTAGTTGGATGTAAACCAGCCAAGCAAACCGGTAGTACGTTTATTGTTAGTACTTAATGCTATGCACTTGTCACGAAACGTGATAGCCAAATCGCCAAGTGTGCAGTGTAAGCACAGTAAAAAGATTCTGTACAGTAGATTCACTTCCCGAGCGGCATGGTCTGAGGTTTACACCTTTACTTAGCATTCAGGAGGATGCCTTTTCGATTCCGGGTCCACCTGCCTCGGCCCAAGTTTTTCTGTGGTTTCCTTGAATCAGCTAGGTAAATGCTGGGGCAGAAATATTCCACAGATAATCTTTCATTCTCTTCTGTCTTCATTTCGTCCGTCTCATCTTTCTCACCCCAACCACTACACACCCATTCCCACCATTCCTGAAGGAGGCTGAAAAGGGTCTTCCGCCTTACCTTCCGGCGTAGTTCGGAGGGACTGTCCGCCCACCAGCATTAGTGGCTGGTGAGAATGAGAATGAGTAAGAAGGAGTTGACTTGTACAGAGTATCATCACAGAACAAATACATTTTCTATCTAAACGCTTCGGTAAAGCTATTGAACCCCAGTCGTGTATGGAAGTTCAGCGCATATAAATTCAATTTATGATAGGCTGCAAATGTTTGTATTTCAGGTGTGAACCTACTGTATAGAATCTTTATACTGTGTTGATGGGTTATATGGTAATCAGTAGCGCCGTCTGCACGATTCTATTCAATTGCAGATACTATCTGTGACTCGTTGTAGATTGGCTAGTAATTGAGATCAGTGATAGTTTGATCCATATGCAGACGACCTTCGAAAGCGGGTTTTCAAAATGAATGGTGAAAAAATCAGGAACTAATTTTAAGAGTATTCTGAAATGCTTCGGTAAAGCTATTGAACTATTCTTGTAAATGGCAGTTTAGCGCACATAAAGTTAATTTATGATGGCAGATCAAAGGAGTACACCTACTGTATAGAATTTTTATACTATTTTTTATACAGCCACCTGAAGTGTCGAACCAGGTGCTTACAATCCGAGCCGATCCCTGCCGACAGATCACACGACGTTACCCCCTAAAACAAAGGTCACTCACAACCAATCCCACTAAATGTGGGTAAAATTAAAAATGTGTGCGGAAAAGGTCTCGCCAGTCATTAAAGAGGGTCGAAATATGAGTGTCAAGGATCAGGAGAGGGTGGCGATCTCATGAACCTAATATAACTTACTAGTGCCTAAGTGCAAGTACTTCATTTGACTTGGAAAAATGTAAATTTCTTATAATATGTAGGTGAAAAAAAATGTATATAAAATACCTACTTTAAGAAACTTTTAATAGTGGTTAATATTTAATATCAATGTGAAACTTTATTTAATTTTTATCCATTACAAATTATCTCAAATTAATGAGGAATTGAGGAAAAATTAAGTTTCTTAAAGTATTTCATATGATAGTAATGTATGTTACCGGAAATGTATGAAATCTCGGAATTGTATACAATTCCTAGGAAATGTATTCAATTCCGATGTTATTTAGGAAATCTATAAAATATTGTTTAAATGATTGTTTAATACACACCTCTACAACATATTAAAATTCCTACATTTCATACAGTTGTTAGAGCATTGGTTTATAAAGCCAAAAGTTTCGAGTTCGATTCCCGGCAAGGGTGTGACAGCACCATTAATTTCCCCTAATTATATGAGGTAATTAGTAGTGAGTAAAAATTAAACGAGTTTTTACATTAATATTAAAAAAATATTCGCTTTGTGTTGTTCTATTACAACTAGCACGTGCCAGTTGCTTTGTTACATGCAATCATCACAGCACTTTTACATTTCCTACATTTATAACCGTATACCTTTGCATGTGTAATCAAGTTATAGATGCCAATAATGAGTTTAATTAATTTGCTATTCTCACGGCTTATAATGCGCGTAGCGTTAGGTGTAAAAACAACAGCTTCTAAAACGATCTGTATGATTATACTATTTACGTTGCGTCGATATTATGTCATGAACGTTGTATGTAAGTGAAGACCTTCAAACGGTATTAAAATTGGCGTTACGTGCAACGATTTTTATAGGAGGAACATTTTAAAATATTCATCAAGCGTGCATAATAAGCGTAAAAACATAATAAAGATAAGTAGATTCTTTTTTCATATATTGAAATTTAGTTTGTAAAGGTGTAACGGTACGCTGAGAAAAATACTGTGTGGAATGTTTCTACAGAGTTGCAGAGTCCGTTTTATTGAAAATACTACTTTAATTTCTAATAATGTTAACTAATTATAAGCGAAAATTTGACTATAAAATTATGGCGGTAACGTGGACAAATTCTTTGTAATATGAATAAGATATAAGAAATGCTTCAGTAGCAACAAATATCCACTAGAGGGCGATATATTGTCTCTATTCGGATATTATATAAACTTGCTCTTTTGTATTAATTTACGTGTCTTGAGAAAAAGTAAGAGTAAATACTCACCAGATGGCGATATATTGCCTCTATTGGGAAATAACATAAAGATATAAGATATAAGATAAAAGAGAGATTTAACGTTATAGTAGAGAGACGCACAATTTGTAGGAAAAAGGATAGTTACAATGTTTTCCCTTTAAATTGTTTCTGTCTCTATATTTGCTACTGCTTGGTGTAATAAAAATTTATTCTACAGTTTTTTCTGGATGTAACTGTTATTGTAGCTGGTAGTAATACAGTCAAACCTCCCTAGCTAAATGTATACATTTAAGAGGTTAGAGCTGGAGCTAGAGCTTATAACTAGTAATGTTAAGTTACAGAAAATTCGAGTTATGAAATGTTTCTGCTTTATCGTCAAACATTTCCGCTTAAAAACTCGAACCATTGGTTATCGCTGTCAAGAAAATTAATGGAAATTTGAGTTAAGGAGACTAGTTATAATACGAAACCCGCACTCGAATATTGAGTTAGGGAAAATAAAAAAAGGTTTGGAATAAATGTAAAACTTGTCTTTGTCATGTGAAGAAAAAGATATCCGGGTTAGAAAAGATTTCGGATTATAGATGTTCGACTGTAAATTGTCGATTTCATGGTCAAGTAAACCATTGGTTTGTAATCAAATTTCACATTAAATGACACCAAATCGGTCAAAACAATGTTCTCTTTGGTATGTAATTGATAATTATTTGAAAGTAAACATTGCGACGCTGAAGAACAGACCCAAAAATTTAAGGCTGATAACTCGAACTTACAGCCCAACAGTGGTCACAATCAATGATAATAATTAAGGAGTTCAAGTAAAGAGGCATCAATATAACTAACGGATTAATTGATAGCATCAAAGAACAAGACAGAAATTCATTAGAATGTGTAGAAAATAAGACGCCCAAGTCAACTCTCGTTGGAAAGTTTGAACTTTTGCGTTCAATTAGTGCAAGATAAGTTTTACTGTAGACGTAAACTAAAACACTACTTTGTGCTACTATGAACGTAAAGTGTTTTGTTCTACTTCTACAAAAAGCCCCATTTGATTTTCCTGTATTCAAATACATTGTAACAACAATTTCTCATATCTCTGGTCTAACTTACATAACTCTTTTCATTAGCTTAAGAAAAGTTTTGAGGTACTCGTAAACGTGTGCGTATGTGGTAATAAATTTTGTCGTAATGAGTGATTGTTTACTGTGTTGAAGTGGGTAATACTGTTAATTATCGTCATTAACACCGTTTAAGTTAAACGAAGATGGTTATGCGTTTTGATCATCTTGCATAAGTACTCACTACTCTAGCAAGTGCAGATATTACGCAAATACATGTTGAATAAAATTAGGATGAAAAAGCACGCATACAAAATTATTAATACTGTTAAAATAATTTCAACCTTTTGAATTTTTTGGATTATGACTCAATTGCATTTTCTACACTTGAAATAACACTCGTATTTTTTATTGGNTATCAATAATATTAATTTAGTAACATAAATGTATTCATAGTAAAATGTACTCGCGGGCCGTAAAAATAATTTGGCGCCAGTTAGACAGCCCTGCTCTAGTGTATTCTACTTGAAGTTAGTCCTAGACATTCGAGACCATTCTAGCTAAGAGTAACGCTAGAAACATTAAAAATCATAGAATAAGTATTGACAATCTTAAACTTACTTGATAGTCTCGAAAGTATGTCTGTTTATAAAATAAAAAATAAAGCTCTTTTAACAGGGAAAACGGCGTTTTCCATAGCCTTCCGATATTTGGTCATTGGGATCCGTCAAATGGGCATACACCATCTGGTGGCAAAATTCGAATGAGGGAAAAANTATAATGTGATTGGCATTAAAAGCACGCTCACCTTCAACGAACTTTCCTATCCGAGGCTTTGTGTCAGCCCAATCACATATTGTGTCAATACTTATCATTTTATCGTAATTTAAAAACTTGGAAATTTTCCCTAATCGGCGCCATGTTTTTAGGCTCCTCCCATTTGACGGATCTCAATAAACATTACAGTTGATAATCGAGTTATGCGCATTGGGCGGTAGCATTAGTGTTTAATATTTATAATGTTTACCTTGCCTTTAGTCCCTGAAGAAGGTTAATTTGTTACCGTGTTTTAGCGTTGGGGTTTAACATAAAAATTTCCAAGCTTCTTGACTAAAATATTTACTTTTCCAGCTTTTGATATAGAAGCAACTGCCTAATTTTTTATTCATAACAGTTGTTTTGTTGCTTTTGACAATAAGGATTTTTATAATAGTAAACATTAAAACGTTTATTTTTCTTTCATTTGAAGTATTCTTATCGTATTATCCTTATAGAGGCGTTTGTAGTAATCGGCAAATCGAATTCAACTTATTTAACGTTACCTTTTCAGCCGGTCATAATTTTCTTTAAACTGCATTCCAGATCCTCCAAACAGCGTAGTTTAACAATAATTAATGCGTTTCCGAGGCAATTTACTGTTGGCTGATTCCCTCGAGAGACGTACCAGATTATACGAGAATTAATTTCTTACAACCGACATTCTGTCTGATCTGATGGCAATAAATTCAATTACAGCGAAAGAAGTAGACAAAAATGCACAGTTAGTTGAAAAGATTTTATATGAACGAAATAAAAACGTGTCAGGTACGCGCGATATTTCTCTAAAAGAAATTTCGATGTTTTATTTTCATTCTCGTGGTGAAAACGATGCTGACGTTAATGTATTTAATTGTTATTATGTCGAATATTTTGGTAGTTGGATGTAAACCAGCCAAGCAAACCGGTAGTACGTTTATTGTTAGTACTTAATGCTATGCACTTGTCACGAAACGTGATAGCCAAATTGCCAAGTGTGCAGTGTAAGCACAGTAAAAAGATTCTGTACAGTAGATTCACTTCCCGAGCGGCATGGTCTGAGGTTTACACCTTTACTTAGCATTCAGGAGGATGCCTTTTCGATTCCGGGTCCACCTGCCTCGGCCCAAGTTTTTCTGTGGTTTCCTTGAATCAGCTAGGTAAATGCTGGGGCAGAAATATTCCACAGATAATCTTTCATTCTCTTCTGTCTTCATTTCGTCCGTCTCATCTTTCTCACCCGAACCACCACCCACCAATTCCCACGATTCCTGAAAGCAGGCTGAAGAGGGCCTTCCGCCCTACCTTCCGGC
>NW_020439043.1:563157-568972 GCF_000699045.2 Agrilus planipennis | reverse complement strand
TTAATGTGAAAATTACAGTGGGTAAGTTATTATGAGTTATAATTTTTTAAACATCTAAACGATTTACTAAATTGTCATTCTATTTTTCTAGATTATATACCTATTTATTTTAAAAAACATATTTCAAAACATAAGTATATTGTGTTGTCTTAACTCCACATATTTCTAGTTGTGTCGTTAGCAACGTTACCACATTTTCAACGTCCTGACGTCAGAAATATAAATACAGCTGAAATTTATTACTTTAATTAACAATATCTAACCATTTGTATGGTATAATTAATTCATTTTAAAACATAATAAAAGTTGTATTTATTATATATCTAAATTAATTGAAATGGCAAATCTTGGACAGGAATCACTTTAAGATACCCCGCCAAGCGTTTATTTCATACCAATTGTAATTGTCTTGACCCACTGTAAGAGAGGAGATATGATGAATTAAGGTTTAGCAATTGGCTAAAAAGGAGCCAAAATTAAAAATTATCGTCTTCAATTTTCCAAAAATATATTTCGTCAAAACACATGTCACCCTGCCGTGGTTTTATAACACAATTTAAAATTGGTTTGAGCCACTGCAAAGCGAGGCATTTGGTACATCCAAATTTAACAAATGACTAAAAAGGAGCCAAAATTAAGAATCATCGCCTTCGATTTTCAATAATGTATGTTACCGGAAATGTATGAAATCTCGGAATTGTATACAATTCCTAGGAAATGTATTCAATTCCGATGTTATTTAGGAAATCTATAAAATATTGTTTAAATGATTGTTTAATACACACCTCTACAACATATTAAAATTCCTACATTTCATACAGTTGTTAGAGCATTGGTTTATAAAGCCAAAAGTTTCGAGTTCGATTCCCGGCAAGGGTGTGACAGCACCATTAATTTCCCCTAATTATATGAGGTAATTAGTAGTGAGTAAAAATTAAACGAGTTTTTACATTAATATTAAAAAAATATTCGCTTTGTGTTGTTCTATTACAACTAGCACGTGCCAGTTGCTTTGTTACATGCAATCATCACAGCACTTTTACATTTCCTACATTTATAACCGTATACCTTTGCATGTGTAATCAAGTTATAGATGCCAATAATGAGTTTAATTAATTTGCTATTCTCACGGCTTATAATGCGCGTAGCGTTAGGTGTAAAAACAACAGCTTCTAAAACGATCTGTATGATTATACTATTTACGTTGCGTCGATATTATGTCATGAACGTTGTATGTAAGTGAAGACCTTCAAACGGTATTAAAATTGGCGTTACGTGCAACGATTTTTATAGGAGGAACATTTTAAAATATTCATCAAGCGTGCATAATAAGCGTAAAAACATAATAAAGATAAGTAGAATCTTTTTTCATATATTGAAATTTAGTTTGTAAAGGTGTAACGGTACGCTTAGAAAAATACTGTGTGGAATGTTTCTACAGAGTTGCAGAGTCCGTTTTATTGAAAATACTACTTTAATTTCTAATAATGTTAACTAATTATAAGCGAAAATTTGACTATAAAATTATGGCGGTAACGTGGACAAATTCTTTGTAATATGAATAAGATATAAGAAATGCTTCAGTAGCAACAAATATCCACTAGAGGGCGATATATTGTCTCTATTCGGATATTATATAAACTTGCTCTTTTGTATTAATTTACGTGTCTTGAGAAAAAGTAAGAGTAAATACTCACCAGATGGCGATATATTGCCTCTATTGGGAAATAACATAAAGATATAAGATATAAGATAAAAGAGAGATTTAACGTTATAGTAGAGAGACGCACAATTTGTAGGAAAAAGGATAGTTACAATGTTTTCCCTTTAAATTGTTTCTGTCTCTATATTTGCTACTGCTTGGTGTAATAAAAATTTATTCTACAGTTTTTTCTGGATGTAACTGTTATTGTAGCTGGTAGTAATACAGTCAAACCTCCCTAGCTAAATGTATACATTTAAGAGGTTAGAGCTGGAGCTAGAGCTTATAACTAGTAATGTTAAGTTACAGAAAATTCGAGTTATGAAATGTTTCTGCTTTATCGTCAAACATTTCCGCTTAAAAACTCGAACCATTGGTTATCGCTGTCAAGAAAATTAATGGAAATTTGAGTTAAGGAGACTAGTTATAATACGAAACCCGCACTCGAATATTGAGTTAGGGAAAATAAAAAAAGGTTTGGAATAAATGTAAAACTTGTCTTTGTCAAGTGAAGAAAAAGATATCCGAGTTAGAAAAGATTTCGGATTTTTCACGTTAAATTATACCAAATCGGTCAAAACAATGTTCTCTTTGGTATGTAATTGATAATTATTTGAAAGTAAACATTGCGACGCTGAAGAACAGACCCAAAAATTTAAGGCTGATAACTCGAACTTACAGCCCAACAGTGGTCACAATCAATGATAATAATTAAGGAGTTCAAGTAAAGAGGCATCAATATAACTAACGGATTAATTGATAGCATCAAAGAACAAGACAGAAATTCATTAGAATGTGTAGAAAATAAGATGCCCAAGTCAACTCTCGTCTAATATCTAAAGTTAGAAAGTTTGAACTTTTGCGTTAAATTAGTGCAAATTAAGTTTTACTGTAGACGTAAACCAAAACACTACTTTGTGCTACTATGAACGTAAAGTGTTTTGTTCTACTTCTACAAAAAGCCCCATTTGATTTTCCTGTATTCAAATACATTGTAACAACAATTCCTCATATCTCTGACCTAACTTACATAACTCTTTTCATTAGCTTAAGAAAAGTTTTGAGGTACTCGTAAACGTGTGCGTATGTGGTAATAAATTTTGTCGTAATGAGTGATTGTTTACTGTGTTGAAGTGGGTAATACTGTTAATTATCGTCATTAACACCGTTTAAGTTAAACGAAGATGGTTATGCGTTTTGATCATCTTGCATAAGTACTCACTACTCTAGCAAGTGCAGATATTACGCAAATACATGTTGAATAAAATTAGGATGAAAAAGCACGCCTACAAAATTATTAATACTGTTAAAATAATTTCAACCTTTTGAATTTTTTGGCTTATGACTCAATTGCATTTTCTACACTTGAAATAACACTCGTATTTTTTATTGGTAAGGGTGCATGATTAAAAATTTTCGTATTACGGTTTACATTTTATTGAAGACTGACCGTAACCCGTTGAAATTTGAACGATACGTTTGTCAGTAATGTTGCAATAGACCTCTGCTTCGGCTTTCGCAAGTATGGAAGTTCCGCATTCATTTTCACATCCGCTTCTGTATCTGGTTCCGCATTTTTATAGCGGAAGCTTACCGGAACTTAAGAAATCTTTTTAAATCGATCAATATATCGAAACAATAAAGCAAATCGTAAAAATTTATTACTTTTATCTGTTGACTGAACTTGACCTTTTTCAAAACACAACTTAAATTGAATTGCTTGAAAGCAAAACTGCATGTTATACAGGTACCTGCGCCGGCATTCAGCGGCCCCTCGGTAATGTTATGAATATTATTATTGTCAACCATTTATGTTTATAAAGTATTAGCATCAATGCCTGGGGCAGTAATATTCCACAGATAATGTTTCATTCTCTTCTGTCTTCATTTCGTTCGTTTCATCATTCTCACCCGAAACATCACCTACCCATTTCCAAGATTCCTGAAAGGAGGCTGAAGAGGCCCTTCCGCCCTATATTCCGGCGTAGTCCGGAGGGACTGCCCGCTCTCCAGCATTAGTGGCCGGTGGAAATGAAACATCCAAAAGTGTTTTATTTATTAGCATCAATGCAACGTTATAGCCGGCAAAATTTTGTTAACTGTAATATTGTTCTTGTGCAAATAACTTTATTATATAGTTTAGGGTCTAAANTTGGATTATGACTCAATTGCATTTTCTACACTTGAAATAACACTCGTATTTTTTATTAGTAAGAGTGCATGATTAAAAATTTTCGTATTACAGTTTACATTTTATTGAAGACTGGCCGTAACCCGTTGAAATTTGGACGATACGTTTGTCAGTAGTGTTGCAATAGACCTCTGCTTCCGCTTCCGAAAGTATGGAAGTTCCGCATTCATTTTCACATCCGCTTCTGCATCTGGTTCCGCATTTTTATAGCGGAAGCTTACCGGAACTTAAGAAATCTTTTTAAATCGATCAATATATCGAAACAATAAAGCAAATCGTAAAAATTTATTACTTTTATATCTGTTGACTGAACTTGACCGTTTTCAAAACACAATTTAAATGGAATTGCTTGAAAGCAAAACTGCATGTTATACAGGTACCTGCGCCATCTTTCAGCGGCCCCTCTGTAATATTATGAACATTATTATTATTAACCATTTATGTTTATAAAGTACTAGCATCAATGCCTGGGGCAGTAATATTCCACAGATAATCTTTCATTCCCTTCTGTATTCATTTCGTTCGTTTCATTTTTCTCACCCGAAACATCACCCACCCATTTCCAAGATCCCTGAAAGGAAGCTGAAGAGGCCCTTCCGCCTTATCTTCCGGCGTAGTCCGGAGGGACTGCCCGCCCACCAGCATTAGTGGCCGGTGGAAATGAAACATCCAAAAATTTTTTATTTATTAGCATCAATGCAACGTTATAGCCGGCAAAATTTTGTTAACTATAATATTGCCCNTATATTTTGAAAAACCTAACTGTAAATAGGGTTACTACCACCTCTTGTTATTATGTTATTGGTTCATAATTTATTATTACCTAGTTCATTATAGGTTCATTATAGTAATTAAAAATAAATACCTACCTAATGATTATGATTGTTATTATTGTTGTTTATCGGAACATCTATTAAATAGATACAACCGAAATAAATAAAATGTAGTTGTTCGCAAATGGACCTACAATTATTTATTAAGAGCACCTGGATGTTAATACGAGTGTTCGCAAATAACACCAAAATGTGGTTGTTCGCATCTGAAACGTTCGCAAGTATAAGACGACACCTATTGAACTAACGATAAATATAAAGCTAAATTATTAATTTCGAGAAAGTGCCTGCGNCACCAATATCGATCATAACGTGGAGGTTTCCCGTTGCCTTCCACATGGCAGAACATCGAAATGTCCCATGACCTCTGTCAACTTGGGTTTTTTCAGGAAAGTGTCCCAATCTAGTTTTTCACTAATAACCCCCTACATGGTGATTGAACCTATGTTCTCACTCCTTAAATCATTAAAACAAGGATGCTGATCTACCCGATCTTTTATTTTAATCCGAAATAATAATTAAATTAAGTTTAATTCTCTCTGGGTTGTTTAGCACTTATATCACGATATATTAAAGATACTCCAGATCTACCACATAGTGATTTCACAACTACAAAAAAGAAGCTTTGACAATTTCGTTAAATTTTTTTTTTTTGTTTTTATGATTAGAATACCAAATTTTAACTATAAATAATGCTTTATTTTTGTAACCAATACATTGACTTTCTTCGAATAAAGGACTTAAATACTTGACTTATTATTCCAACTGCGTAAATTTAAGGAAATGTTTCACATCCTACTCTTGTACTTATGGCTATTTATGACAATAAAAATTTGAAAATAAATGTATGTAGAAGCGATATGATATTAATGTCAAAATTACAGTGGGTAAGTACGATTTACTAAATTGTCATTCTATTTTTCTAGATTATATACCTATTTATTTTAAAAAACATATTTCAAAACATAAGTATATTGTGTTGTCTTAACTCCACATATTTCTAGTTGTGTCGTTAGGAACGTTACCACATTTTCAACGTCCTGACGTCAGAAACACAAATACAGCTGAAGTTTATTACTTTATTTAACA
>NW_020439043.1:553922-562930 GCF_000699045.2 Agrilus planipennis | reverse complement strand
GTACTCATACAACGCCGCGCTCCAAACATACACCTTTAACAACCTTTTTCGAATTTCGAAATTAACCGTTCGCGAGCCGTTCGTTAGCATAGACCGTTCCCCGTTGTTGTAAGGGTCTCAAATATATATTTTTTATAATTTTAAAATAGTGACCATTTCCACCCTACTCCCTCTTATCTCCTAAACTACTAAACCTAAAATTTTGAAAAAACACAGAAAACAGTTCTTTATTATAGCTTACAGGGAATAGTCGGAACATAACGTGGTAAATCTTTCAACAAAACAATATTCTGTGTTTATTTATTTATTCACATTTTCAGTTTGAATGTATGGAAGAACATGTTTTTTTCAACTACAATGTTAAGTTAGTTCTCGGGTTAGGGTTCAGTACGTGCGAATGGAAAACTGAATCTCTTATACGATCACTCGTGTGTCTATCTGTCCGTTTTATTTCACAAATAAATCCTCTTGATATGTATACTCCGTATAATTTTGGTAACTTTGAACTTGAATATATTTTAAAACAAGTTGTGAAATATGTGTATAATTTTTTTCAGAAATTCCATTAGGCGCATTCTAATTACTTAAAGTAGTTGTCTGTTTCATTGGAGTTGCATTAGTAAGTAAGAGGAAATAGAATGCCGTCCGTCAGAGTTAGGGAAGCAGACGGATCTCTGTCCGGATCTCCTCCGCCCGGCAGTTGTTTCAAATGTGGTCAGCGGCTCGGTTCAGTTTCGCAACAGATGAATGTTCATACTGTTTGTTATTAAACATCGGGATAGCTCTTATGTCGGCTTGTTTTCCCGCAATTATTTATTATGTGCTCACCGCGAGTTTAACAACGGAGTGATCGTGTTCTGTCGAATGCAAATATTTAGTGAGTGAATATCGTCGTATCCTGACACCGAATAATTATTATCTATCGGAATAAATTAGTGTACGGTGTATTATTATGGTGTAAGATGATAATTTGTTTAAATCGAAAACCTTGAATTTTAAATGTGTGGTTTTCTTTCTTATAAAAAAAATCTTATTTGAAACAAAGAGGAAAGGGAGACGAGATTGGTAAAAATGTTGTTTTAATTGCATCTCAAATCTGTTAAACTTTTGCTTATTTATGAACTTTTAACAACTAAATGGGGAACTGTAATCAAAATTCCCTAACCCGAACCTCCTAAACGGAACCAAATTTCTCGTTTAGCGTCAAACAGTCTAATTTTCTTTCCGAAGGCATCGAGTCCATCTAAGTCCACCGCTAACCCTTACAATGACATGGTAAAAAGACAAAATCAGAAATCAGTCAGCATTTAAAGTTAAATAATATAAATCCTTCTTTATATAGTTATTGATGTTTATGATTATTGTTGCGGCCGATTTTTCCGAGGAATGTCGATAGAAATTGGAATTAAAATTGCAATTCATAATGTAAAACTCGCAGTCGAATTTCGAGTTAGAAAAATCGAAAAATTTGAGTTAAAGTATTTGAAATAAATGTAAAACAATATATCGTACATACACACTTTTTCAAATTTCCAGTCTTTCTTATCGATTCCTGCGCAAACATCCCTTCACCCCTAACTAAAAACACAATATAAAAGATAATTCCAGTTACTATAGAAGTTCGAGGAACAGAAGTTCGACTGTAACAAACTTATGAATGTTCACGAAGTCTCAGAGTAACTTCTGCAGGGACTTTTTTTGACATAAGCTGTTTAACTTTTCTGTATAGATACTTACATATCGTCATTTCTGAATTTTTATGTAAAAAATTAAAAAAATTGCCAAAACAAATGAGAGCTGCTTGAAAACATTGATGGTACAGAAAAAGTTTTAATTTACGCAATTTATATGTATTTTTTAATTTTGATGTTTTTAAATTTCTTGAATCTTTATTAGTCAATTTTTATGGCACATTGTAACGGTAACCTAGCCAGTAAAAATCAGCCTTGCCAGATGATTTTATTTTTATTCCTTAGTTTTTTACGGAAATTTTGTTATATTCCCTCAGAGATTCTTATGGCGGAAAAAGGACGTTTAAACCTGAAGAAAGGTCATTTGGCTCAAAAAAGGAAGGAAGGCCTTTTTTTTAAGTTGTTCGCAAGTATTTAAAATGCTTCTTCGTGCTCAAAAGGTTTAGACAGATATTTCTGCTTCGTTGAAAATTAACATCGCATAATTGTGAATTAAACAAAGCTTCTTGGGTTATGTGAAGTTGAATGCTGACGTTTCAAATCTGACTATTCCCTATTTTGGATGAAGGTTACATCCTTCAGGGTGTGTCAGCGTATGAGTCAAAACAGTGAAATGACTCCGGTCAATTCGGGGCCACCAATAGCTATGTCCCTTTACTAGAATCACATGATGATTACAAATTACAACTCGTTTCAAACGGTTAGAGATGTGGCCTTGAGGAAGGCTGCACCAATAGAAAGAATACACACCAGGAGTAAGCACGACAGAAATAGATAAAATAACAATTTAAAATGAGTTGTACCTAGATATTTATACATAGTGCAGATACAAGAATAGGAAAATAATGGCACATGTGGCTTCTTGGAACTTTAGCAACGTTATTGATTATATTACATAAAGCAGACCATCTAAAATTTTTTGAGCATACTAAGGCACGCATTGTACACAAGACATGTTTAAAAATCTTCTGTGTGTAAAAAATAAACACATCGTAATTGTTATTGTAAGTACATTCATTCATGTAAATTAGATTACAATATGCGGACGGAAAAAGAACATGTGTAATGGCGCCACTGCGTACCTAATACATAAATACAAATATGTCAACATTCAATTTGTATTTATAGATACATTAAAGTTACAAAAGGAGCATGCATGTTGTATAAGCACCCGAAAAGCAACTAAAATATCACGTTACGTTGGTTAAGATTAAACCACGTTTTACATTTGATATAATCTATACCACGATTAGGTAAATCTTTAGTTGGAGTCGACTGATTTTTGTTAAAAAAGATAACATTTACTCTGTTAAGTACCATTTACAATAATATAAAAATACTAAGAGCGTGTTAGGTAAATGTCTAGATGGGTAGGATCGAAAGAGGAGGTCTCTCCCACCACTGTACCATGAAAAGTTCGTGGCGGTCTCACCCCCCCATAAAAAGTTATGGGGGTTAGATGGGGTGGGATTCGCGTCGTTTTGTTACGTAGCAATGATCTTTTTCGTTCGAATTACCAAGTGCATAAAAATGTATTGATTTAGTTCGAAATATAAAGAGATTTTGTAGGGAACTCGTGATAACTTCGAATTATAGAAAGGTTCGAATTATCGCAGGTTTGAATTAACGAGAGTCGACTGTATCTCAATCTATCTTGAAGAACTTAAACTGGTTTTGAATTGTGTGAGCTGTCTCTTCAATATATGATCTGTCTTAGAAAACGAAAAATTAGAACTTAAATTAACTTGAATATGTAAATAAAGGGGGTGGAGTGTAGGAATCCATTCCTTTACATATTTAATCTTGAGATTTATTACAAGCAGACGTTAAAAGAAACTGAATTTTGAGTGAAACGAATTCGTGAATAGGACTCGAACAGATAGTCAGTAGCTACTAAACTGTATTAAACTTAATAAAAGTATAAAAGGAGTCTTGTCTTTAAAATACTCACGATACAGTAGGTAATACAAAAGTGTTTCTTCGTCATGTTGTGGTATTTGGGGTAATTCCTCTTGACCGACCTGCATGGCGTAGAGGTTTAGACCATTGCTCGATATTCGGGAGGACACTGGTTAGATTCCGGGCCAATCTGCCCAGGTTCAAACTTTTTTATGTTTTCCTTCTTAATTCTAAGTCCATAACAGTTTCTTCTGACAAAAGTTTTAATCCCAGTTCAATATATTTTATATTGACATTTTGGAACACATCATTAGATAGTAGTAAGCAAAATACCAGTGAAACATAATAGTCATTCTCAAAACTATTGATAGTAAATAATTGATAGAAAAATTTGGCGTGAAACTTGAAAGTTCCATTAACCTATATTTTGGGCATCTTCAGAAAAACCAAATTGGTANTATAAATATTTACATGCCTTGAAATGTATAAAAATTGGCATATTTTTTAACTTTGAACCCCTATAACTTTTTATGGGGGTGAGACCGCCACGAACTTTTTATGGTACAGTTGTGGGGGAGACCTCGATCCCCCCCATCCCCACCCCCGAAGGGGCTTCCATCTAGACCTTTACCGCGTGTTAAATATTCACACGATCAATCTAAAATTAATAAATTGAAGTTATGTTTTAATTGAAAGTAACATCTGAACGCCTGTAGCAGGTTATCCTTTGATATACGGGGAATCAAAAAAAAAAGGAGAACAGCGAGAACAGACATACTTAAACCATTTAACTACTGAGACGCTGTTCTTAATAATTTGTTCGATCAAAATACTAGTTTTTCTGTTGTAATTGTGTGAAAGAAGAGATTAGTCAACAGTACATATTAATTAATTGAAACTACCTGCTCGTCAAAGTCTACCAAATTTTGAGATAGTCTTACATGTAGTGACAAATATTTTGTCATGATGCTTATTGCAGTTTCATTCTACGTAGTAGTGCTGCAGATATTAAAATTACAGGTAGTGTTCGGATGGGGCTAGCCTTGTAAGGGCTCGTATCAAGCAATATCCTGCTGCTAACTATTAGTAGTGCAGAATAAAGCGGCGTCACCAAAACTAATTAGCGGTGCTATTTGTTATTGGGATTAAGAACGCATAGACGTTCAATTTGCTTTTGACTTTTGTATTGTATTCGAAACTCGAGGAAGTATTATAATATTACGAATTATCGAGTGTTTGAAATATCAAATGATTCGAAATTTTTGAGAGAAAATAAATAAAATTAAACAAACCAATTCACGCGGAAGTGTGTGTTAAACTAATTATAACAAAAACAAAAACTCGATGATACGATGATACATGTTTGAACTTGCCTCAAAATGTATGCATGTACTTACAATCTTTCTGTCTCTTTCTCTCTGCTACTTTGAATTGCAGAGTGTTTGACGCCGATGAGTTCGAATTAACGCGTCGTTTTGTTACGTAGCAATGATTCTTTTCATTCGAATTACCAAGTGCATAAAAATGTATTGATTTAGTTCGAAATATAAAGAGATTCTGTAGGGAACTCGTGATAACTTCGAATTATAGAAAGGTTCGAATTATCGCAGGTTTGAATTAACGAGAGTCGACTGTATCTCAATCTATCATGAAGAACTTGTAAACTGGTTTTGAATTATGTGAGCTGTCTCTTCATTATATAATCTGTCTTAGAAAACGGAAAACTAGAACTTTACATATTTAATCCTGAGATTTATTACAGTGCCATCCACAACACTATTTTTTGAAAAAAGCAGACATTAAAAGAAACTGAATTTTGAGTGAAACGAATTGGTGAATAGGACTCGAACAAATACTCAGTAGCTATTAAACTGTATTAAACTTAATAAAAGTATAAAAGGAGTCTTGTCTTTAAAATACACACGATACAACAATACAAAAGTGTTTTTTTGTGATGTTGTGGTAGTTGGGGTAATTCCTCTTGACCTGACCATTGCTTGATATTCGGGAGGACACCGGTTAGATTCCGGGCCAATCTGCCCAGGTCCAACTTTTTTATGGTTTCCTTCTTAATTCTAAGTCCATAACAGTTTCTTCTGACAAAAGTTTTAATCCCAGTTCAATATATTTTATATTGACATTTTGGAACACATCATTAGATAGTAGTANCTAAGCGTATGTATAATACTCCTGTAAGGCCAGTTTCTATAAGTGAAAACTGTTCCAACAATGTGAAACAGATACTGTCTCGTTTTCTTTATCTTCCGAGCTCCCGTGCATTTTGTGCTCATGCTGCTGTTATAATTTCTAAGATTTCTAGCATGCGCAGTATGAACAAGGTTACTGCGAAGAGAGAGAGAATAAGAAGGTGTCCCACCAACCTATCGCCTATTTCTTTTTGAATTCCACTTTAATTTTTAAATTTTCTGACTTCCTTACATGCTTCATGCTTGCATCTTCTGTTAATATTATTTCCAATAAGGCAGTAATATCCTCGGAAGTAATTCCCACCCGGATATCCGGAACGCTTTACCGATATCGATCATAACGTGGAGGTTTCCCGTTGCCTTCCACATGGCAGAACGTCGAAATGTCCCATGGCCTCTGTCAACCCGGGTTTTTTCAGGAAAGTGTCCCAATCTAGTTTTGCACTAATAACCCCCTACATGGTGATTGAACCTATGTTCTGACTCCTTAAACCATTAAAACAAGTATGCTGATCTACCCGATCTTTTATTTTAATCCGAAATAATAATTAAATTAAGTTTAATTCTCTCTGGGTTGTTTAGCAAAAGTATACACAATAGATTTTTTTTATTTAAGTGATATTTATTAAATTAATGTTTTTTTTTTCACAATCCGTAACAGTAACAGTTTAAACCGTAAGGCGTATACTGTAGATACTTAATGGTATTTCGCATTTCTACATCTGTTCAGTTTGTTTCAGTTGTAATTACTGCGTCAATTAAAAAATTTAAATTATACGATCCAAGCGAAAAACCGAACCGATCGACTGCCACTTGCCAATCTGACGCCTTCGGCAATATAATCGATTGGACGTTTTACTTGCGTTTCTTTGCAAACGCTGTTCTTACTTCTTATACTTGCGTCTAGTGTACGTAGGCATTTAATTGAGATAATAAATCACTGCAACAGCAGTACTAGCTAAATGTGTACAGATATACCTACATCTACCTGCGATCGATAAATGACATTCGCCTAATTACAAAATGGCGCATTATTTGAACGACAAACATTGAAGTTACCTGTTTGGATTACAATGACCGTATACCTAATAAGTAACAATATCTTACAATTAGTTACCTAACTAGATGTGTAGGTATGTATCTAATTCAGAGCAGCTTCAAGGACTATTTTTTTGCTATTGACAGATTAAACCATGTAATCTAGAAGACGGAGAAATATCGAACAAATTAATTCGAAGTGGTCTGTGTTCTGTCGAAACTGCCAGACGCGGATTGCGATTTCGATCTTTTTGGATCTCATCAGCGCGTCGCAGGCAGCTCCGACAGACCAACCTTTACCTGCTGTCTTAACAGCCCGTTTTAGAAAATACCACAAATGGCGTGGTAAGCGCCATCTGTAATATGATGCTACATTTTAGGATTACGTATGCTCCAGCTCCAGCTCTGTCGGAGCTGCCTACGACGTGCTGATGAGATCCAAAAAGATCGAAATCGCGATCCGCGTCTGGCAGTTTCGACAGAACACAGACCACTTCGAATTAATTTGTTCGATTATGGTAACGTGCCTATCACGTTCAGGTGAGCTACGCCGGGATTCGTTTCAGCAAGTAGATATCCATATTTTTAAATGGACCTTGCTTGAGCATACGTAATCCTAAAATGTAGCATCATATTACAGATGGCGCTTACCACGCCATTTGTGGTATTTTCTAAAACGGAGAAACATCTTTATACACTTTTAGATGCGAGAACTTTCTCTGGCATTTGGAGTGAAGGAGCTAGATATAAAAAGAGCTGAGAGTTCTACTCCCTACGGATTTGCAGTTTATCATGTAGTCATGTCAAAACCGAAAAGTACTTGGGTTAAAGATGGACATATTTCAGTGTAAAGCACAAAATTATATTGTCCTCCTATTAACCCTGCAACTTCTCCCGCATTTTCGATGATAGGTGACGTTAATAGTTATCGTTTAGTTTTCTATGTCTGAATGTTCATTGAATCTACTAAAGCAAAAGCACAAGGGCTAGCGTGAAAAAGTAATCTTCTTGTTGCCTATTTTGTTAATAAGCTTTGGATTTCTAAAAAAGATTCTATATCTTTAGAGGGTAGCATTAAAGGTATTAATCTATCTGTCTGTCTGTATATTACTGTAGCGGTTGCCCGCGATTTCGTCCGCGCGGAGTTTGATTATATCGCAAACTCCCATTTTACCCTTCAGGGGTGGTATTTTTTAGAACTCATTTTATATACTGGATTAAACAAAAATAATTATAACCCTTGTTTCCTATAAAAATTCTTAAAACCGCATTAAATATTAAAGGTGAGGGTTTAGGGAAGTTAAAATTTATGGTTGTATCTATGTATTTTTAGATCAGAAATTTGGAAAAATTGTTTGAGTGGTTTCGGTGATTAGCGTGTAGGAACATGGTGACACGTGATTTTTATCAGTCCCAGTCTTGGTATTGACGTTTATCTTGTTTATTTGGTCCTAATCTAGGTCTCCCTGAAATATTTCTAGTCTTGGTTTTGATCTTGACTGGGTCTTGGTCGGAGTCTATAATCATGGTCTAGCCCTTGGTCTAGTGTGTTAAGTCTTGGTCTCAAAATAGTGTCGATTGTTGTTGGAAATGAGAAGATTAGCTCAGGATAGCAATGAGTGAAGCTGCGGGTCCAACCAGTCTTAGGACTGACTACCTTATGATGATGATGATGTACCCTATTTCTCGTGATTTTTAAAGGTCCCAGTCTTGACCTTGATCTTGATCTTGCTTATTTGGTCATGATCTTGGTCTTACGGAAATATCTTGACCTTATAGATATAGTGTCGATCGGAGTCTATAATCTTGGTTTTGTCCTTCGTCTAGTGTGTTAAGTCTTGGTCTTGAAATAGTGTCGGTAGTTGTGACTTATGAAAACTCCAGAAAACTTACCCCTCCTCCAATGCACAAATTGACTCTTTCTCCATTGCATTCACCGTATAGCGAACAAAATAGTACAAGGTTGAAAGAAGTAAGAAATATCGAAAAAAAAAAACTAATTCAACAGACGTAGGAACAAACAACAACTACTCTGAGGACATTCTTGTAGAGCCCTGTTTTCAAACAGTGGTAAAGATTCTTTTCTCTAGTAAATCAAACTGAAAATTTCAAATACTAAAAATTTTTTGTTCTAAGAACAGAATATATTAAAGTTGCTTCAAATAGTTTCACT
>NW_020439043.1:536573-552232 GCF_000699045.2 Agrilus planipennis | reverse complement strand
TGTAAGGTACGAAATATAAATCATAACGAATATATCAAAACTTTACTCCAGTAATAATTGCCTTTCCATATTTGTTTCTTTTGAATCTCATATTTAACATCGATAGGCTGGCGACTGGTATCCCATTTGTTTTTGTTTGTATGTGTTGGGCTAGGGTGACGAAAGACCAAAGAAGGAACCACATAAAAACATGTGAGGGTGAGATTGAATATAGAGTATATAGTTGTCTGTTGACAAGTGCAGTGGCGAGCGATGCGATGCGATGCGCTGCGTTGCATGTGCGATTATCATGCGAATATTATGCGATTATGCGTAGATAATATATGTAGCATAATTGTGCGTAGATAGTATGTGTGGCATAATTGTGCGTAGATAATATGTATAGCATATTATTGGTTTATTAAGGTGATCACATATAATTGGTATATATACGTAGGTATTGTGCACTATTCTCGAGAAATATTATGTGTTAACACGTTTTTGTGGCTATGGTGTTTATTTGGGCTCGTAGTGACTGAGGTCACGTATCAGTTGAGCTCGTAGTGGCTGAGGTCACGTTTCTGCTAACCCCAGTATGTCAGGAGAGACGNTTTAATTTTGATGTTTTTAAAATTCTTGAATATCAGTCGATTTTTCATGGTGTACAACGGTAACCTAGCCAGTAATAATCAGCCTTGCTAAATGAATTTATTTTTATACCTTAGGTTTTTACGGTTTTCTTGTATTCCCTCAGAGATTCTTATGTCAAAAAAAAAAGAACGGTTAAACCAAAAAAAAGGTCATTTGGCGATAAAAAGGAAGGAAGACTTTTTTTTAGTTATTCACAAGTATTTAAAGTGCTTCTTCGTACTAAGGTTTAGAGAGATATTTCTTCGTTGGTGAAAATTAACATCGCATAATTGTAAATTAAGCAAAGCTTTTTGAGTTATGTGAAGTTGAATGCTGACGTTTCAAATCTTACTATTCCCTATTTTGGATGAAGTTTACATCCTTCAGGGTGCGTCAGCCTATGGGTCAAAACTGTCAGTGAAATGACTCCGGTCTATTCGGAGCCACCAATAGCTACGTCCCTTTAGTAGAATCACATCGTGATGATTACAACTCGTTTCAAACGGTTAGAGATGTGGCCTTGAGAAAGGCTGCACCAATAGAAAGAATACACAAAACGCAAGACAGAAATAGATAAAATATGATTGAATTTGGAATTCTGTCACGGTGCATCCAGGTAAAGGGAAAGGACTTATTTCTAACAGTTTAAAATGAGTTGTACCTAGATATTTATACATAGTGCAGATACAAGAATACGAAAATAATGGCACATGTGGCTTCTTGGAACTTTTTAGCAACGTTATTGATTATATTACATAAAGCAGACCATTTAAAATTTTTTGAGCATACTAAGGCACGCATTGTACACAAGACATGTTTAAAAATCTTCTGGGTGTAAAAAATAAACACATCGTAATTGTTATTGTAAGTACATTCATTCATGTAAATTAGATTACAATATGCGGACGGAAAAAGAACATGTGTAATGGCGCCACTGCGTACCTAATACATGAATACAAATATGTCAACATTCAATTTGTATTTATAGATACATTAAAGTTACAAAAGGAGCATGCATGTTGTATAAGCACCCGAAAAACAACTAAAATATCACGTTACGTTGGTTAAGATTAAACCAAGTTTTAAAAAGTTATGGGGGTTAGATGGGGGTGGGAGTAGGGAGGGTCGAAAGAGGGTAGGGGGGATCGAAAGAGAGTGGTCACCTGAGTAAAACCCCATAAAAATTTATGGCGGTCTCACACCCATAAAAAGTTATGGGGGTTAAAAGTTGATTATTTTGACAATTTTCATACACATCATCTAGACCTCTACACCAATGACTCAATCCATTGAATCAACTGAATCAATTGAAGCAACATTTTGTATTTGGTTACTTTTTCACTTTTAACTGAATAAAATAAATTTAAAACCCAGGTTAGTGCCTCTTCATAGTCAACTATTTTTATTCTATAACTATCTCTACCAAAAGTATGCCATTTTTCCCTGATTTCAGACAAAACCCCCAAATTCCATTTTAAGCAAGAAATTTCCACGTGGGGGATCTTAAAACACTTTTCTAATAAATAGTAAATGCGTTTCCTTATCTAGGAAGTTATTTTTCTTTTTCTTGTCTTTAAAAACAGAACAAAATGGTACTTTCTGGGCAAGGGTAAAGTAAAAATTTGTATACTGGCTTCAGAAAGAAAGCACAGTACGTCCTGCTGGATGTTTTCCGCCCTCGTCTTCGCAATTCACACCTGGAAGTTATACTTTCTTCCCTTGGTGCGTAATTAAATATTTAGTAAGGATAATGTGATCCTACCTAACCCAACCCAGCCTATGGCCAGCTTATTTATTGTTTAATTAGCACCTATCGCATCTACTAATGAATTATTTATTGTATTACGTATATGTATGTAGTTTTATATTTCAAAACTGTCTAACTATCACACAGTGTGTCTCTTTGTTGTTTATTGTTGCTATTTTTATTAAAAAAATTGAGAGATACTGTGTACATTTCATAACACAAAGTCGTTTGCATGCATGCCCTTGCTATTTTGCGGGGTGAAGTAAAGGTTAATATTTACCCACGTGAACTATAAATATTTAAATAGTCGAGCTACTCAACTGGGTGTGTGTATATTATTATGTATTATAAACTACATTGTCAGGTTATCGTGTTATTAATTCGAAAATGTAGGTTTATAAAATTTATCGGAGATAAACGGGAGTATAATATAGATATGCGGCTGATTTGCGATCGAGTAATTACTGTTATCTTAATTTTATTCGAAAAACGATGATCATCCTGGTGATAAAGCCAATAGTTATTTATTAATGAAGTTATCGCCTGAAAAGCATTCTTTGAAATTATTTATTATAAAAGCACTGTGCTTTTTTATTGATTGATTCGCCAGTTCTTTTCGAGTACCCACCTGATGGTTGTAATGAACGGATTTGGTAGCGTGTTTGGATAGCGATAGAACAGAGGACTCATTTCAGTAGGCTGGTGTTCAATAAATAATTTATTTAGGGAACGGAGTTATTGATGTGAAATTACAATTTAACATAAAAAGGTTTAGAAAACTAAATTGACTTTCGACACCCAAGGAGTTATCTCCGCATTAGCAGCTAGTTGAATCCTCTTCTTTTTCCTAAGACAAACAATTAGTTCGTAATTATTTTTTCTTAAATTAAAAGTTATAGTCATATCTTCGTAAATCAAATTGGACCTAACTGTAACAGTCCAANATTAAATGCTAAACGTATGTATAATACTCCTGTAAGGCCAGTTTCTATAAGTGGAAACTGTTCCAACAATGTGAAACAGATACTGTCTCGTTTTCTTTATCTTCCGAGCTCCCGCGCATTTTGTGCTCATGCTGCTGTTATAATTTCTAAGATTTCTAGTATGCGCAGTATGAGCAAGGTGCCTGCGAGGAGAGAGAGAATAAGAAGGTGTCCTTCCAAACTATCTCGCCTATTTCTTTTTGACTTCCACTTTGATTTCTAAATTTTCTGAATTCCTTACATGCTTCATGCTACTAAAATTCCACGTTCCTACTCTGGAAATGTTACATCTTCTGTTAACATTATTTCCAATAAGGCAGTAATATCCTCGGAAGTAATTCCCACCCGGATATCCGGAACGCTTCACCAATATCGATCATAACGTGGAGGTTTCCCGTTGCCTTCCACATGGCAGAACATCGAAATGTCCCATGACCTCTGTCAACTTGGGTTTTTTCAGGAAAGTGTCCCAATCTAGTTTTTCACTAATAACCCCCTACATGGTGATTGAACCTATGTTCTGACTCCTTAAACCATTAAAACAAGTATGCTGATCTACCCGATCTTTTATTTTAATCCGAAATAATAATTAAATTAAGTTTAATTCTCTCTGGGTTGTTTAGCAAAAGTATACACAATAGATTTTTTTTATTTAAGTGATATTTATTAAATTAATGTTTTTTTTTTCACAATCCGTAACAGTAACAGTTTAAACCGTAAGGCGTATACTGTAGATACTTAATGGTATTTCGCATTTCTACATCTGTTCAGTTTGTTTCAGTTGTAATTACTGCGTCAATTAAAAAATTTAAATTATACGATCCAAGCGAAAAACCGAACCGATCGACTGCCACTTGCCAATCTGACGCCTTCGGCAATATAATCGATTGGACGTTTTACTTGCGTTTCTTTGCAAACGCTGTTCTTACTTCTTATACTTGCGTCTAGTGTACGTAGGCATTTAATTGAGATAATAAATCACTGCAACAGCAGTACTAGCTAAATGTGTACAGATATACCTACATCTACCTGCGATCGATAAATGACATTCGCCTAATTACAAAATGGCGCATTATTTGAACGACAAACATTGAAGTTACCTGTTTGGATTACAATGACCGTATACCTAATAAGTAACAATATCTTACAATTAGTTACCTAACTAGATGTGTAGGTATGTATCTAATTCAGAGCAGCTTCAAGGACTATTTTTTTGCTATTGACAGATTAAACCATGTAATCTAGAAGACGGAGAAACATCTCTAGGGGCTAGAAATAAATAAAGAAAGAGTTGAGAGTTTTACTCCCTACGGATTTGCAGTTTATCATGTAGTCATGTCAAAACCGAAAAGTACATGGATTAAAGATGGACATATTTCAGTGTAAAGCACAAAAATTATATTGTGCTTCTCTTAACCCTGCANAAAACCGAACCGATCGACTGCCACTTGCCAATCTGACGCCTTCGGCAATATAATCGATTGGACGTTTTACTTGCGTTTCTTTGCAAACGCTGTTCTTACTTCTTATACTTGCGTCTAGTGTACGTAGGCATTTAATTGAGATAATAAATCACTGCAACAACAGTACTAGCTAAATGTGTACAGATATACCTACATCTACCTGCGATCGATAAATGACATTCGCCTAATTACAAAATGGCGCATTATTTAAACGACAAACATTGAAAGAGTTACCTGTTTGGATTACAATGACCGTATACCTAATAAGTAACAATATCTTACAATTAGTTACCTAACTAGATGTGTAGGTATGTATCTAATTCAGAGCAGCTTCAAGGACTATTTTTTTGCTATTGACAGATTAAACCATGTAATCTAGAAGACGGAGAAACATCTCTAGGGGCTAGAAATAAATAAAGAAAGAGTTGAGAGTTTTACTCCCTACGGATTTGCAGTTTATCATGTAGTCATGTCAAAACCGAAAAGTACATGGATTAAAGATGGACATATTTCAGTGTAAAGCACAAAAATTATATTGTGCTTCTCTTAACCCTGCAATTTCCCCTGCATTTTCGATGACAGCTGACGTTAACAGTTATCATTTAGTTTTCGTATGTCTGAATGTTCCCTATATCTACTAAAGCAAAAGCACAAGGGCTAGCGTGAAAAAGTAATCTTCTTGTTGCCTATTTTGTTAATAAGCTTTGGATTTCTAAAAAAGATTCTATATCTTTAGAGGGTAGCATTAAAGGTATTAATCTATCTGTCTGTCTGTATATTACTGTAGAGGTTGCCCGCGATTTCGTCCGCGCGGCGTTTGATTATATCGCAAACTCCCATTTTACCCTTCAGGGGTGGTATTTTTTAGAACTCATTTTATATACTGGATTAAACAAAAATAATTATAACCCTTGTTTCCTATAAAAATTCTTAAAACCGCATTAAATATTAAAGGTGAGGGTTTAGGGAAGTTAAAATTTATGGTTGTATCTATGTATTTTTAGATCAGAAATTTGGAAAAATTGTTTGAGTGGTTTCGGTGATTAGCGTGTAGGAACATGGTGACACGTGATTTTTATCAGTCCCAGTCTTGGTATTGACGTTTATCTTGTTTATTTGGTCCTAATCTAGGTCTCCCTGAAATATTTCTAGTCTTGGTTTTGATCTTGACTGGGTCTTGGTCGGAGTCTATAATCATGGTCTAGCCCTTGGTCTAGTGTGTTAAGTCTTGGTCTCAAAATAGTGTCGATTGTTGTTGGAAATGAGAAGATTAGCTCAGGATAGCAATGAGTGAAGCTGCGGGTCCAACCAGTCTTAGGACTGACTACCTTATGATGATGATGATGTACCCTATTTCTCGTGATTTTTAAAGGTCCCAGTCTTGACCTTGATCTTGATCTTGCTTATTTGGTCATGATCTTGGTCTTACGGAAATATCTTGACCTTATAGATATAGTGTCGATCGGAGTCTATAATCTTGGTTTTGTCCTTCGTCTAGTGTGTTAAGTCTTGGTCTTGAAATAGTGTCGGTAGTTGTGACTTATGAAAACTCCAGAAAACTTACCCCTCCTCCAATGCACAAATTGACTCTTTCTCCATTGCATTCACCGTATAGCGAACAAAATAGTACAAGGTTGAAAGAAGTAAGAAATATCGAAAAAAAAAAACTAATTCAACAGACGTAGGAACAAACAACAACTACTCTGAGGACATTCTTGTAGAGCCCTGTTTTCAAACAGTGGTAAAGATTCTTTTCTCTAGTAAATCAAACTGAAAATTTCAAATACTAAAAATTTTTTGTTCTAAGAACAGAATATATTAAAGTTGCTTCAAATAGTTTCACTCATCCACCGGAAGTAATCATTTTTCATTAAGTCTTGTATATTTGGTCTTAGTCTTACATATTCGGTCTTGGTTTTAGTTTTGGTCTTGTTCATTCAGTCTTCGTTTTAGTTTTGACTTTGTTCGTTCGGTCTTGGTCTTACTTTTAGTCTTGGTCTTGTTTGTTCAGTCTTGGTCTTGGTCTTGGCATTNAAATTTTTTTTTGTAAAAATTAAAAGAAAATTTAGATCTCGACTATAGCGACAACATCAGCTCCAAAACTATTATTAAAGCTGCAACTAGCCATATGCATTTTGAAAATTTCATTGAAATTGGTTGAATGGTTTCGGAAATTAACGTGTACGAACGTGGTGACAAGTCCCAGTCTTGGTATTGACCTTTATCTTGCTTATTTGATCTTAATCTAGGTCCTGCTGAAATATTTCTAGTTTTGATTTTAATCTTGACCTTACAGACATAGTGTGGGTCTTGGTCGGAGTCTATAATCATGGTCTTGTCCTGGGTCTAGTGTGTTAAGCCTTGGTCTCAAAATAGTGTCGATAGTTGTGGGAAATGCGAAGATTAGCTCAGGATAGGAATGAGTGAAGCTGCGGGTCCAACCAGTCTTAAGACTGACGACCTTATGATGATGATGATGTACCCTATTTCTCTAAAATTCCTTTTAGTTATAAGCTTCGCAAATCGTGATTTTTATAGGTCCCAGTCTTGATCTTGACTTTGATCTTGCTTATTTGGTCTTGATTTTCCTCGTACGGAAATATTTCTATCCTTGGTCTTAATCTTGACCTTATAGATATAGTGTCGGTCGGGGTCTATAATCTTGGTTTTGTCTTTCGTCTAGTGCGTTAAGTCTTGGTCTTGAAATAATGTCGATAGTCGTGAGTGTTATGAAAACCCTTCCTCCAATGCATAAATTGACTCTTTCTCCAATGCATTCACCGTATAGCGAACACAATAGTACAAGGTACTTGAAAGAAGTAAGAAATATCGAAAAAACACTAATTCAACAGACGTGGGAACAAACAACACCTACTCTGAGGACATTCTTGTAGATCCCTTTTTTCAAACAGTGGTAAAGTTTCAATTCAATCAAACTGAAAATTTCAAATACTAAAAATGTTTTGTTCCAAGGAAAGAATATATTAAAGTTGCTTCAAATAGTTTCACTCATCCACCGGAAGTAATCATTTTTCATTAAGTCTTGTATATTTGGTCTTAATCTTACATATTCGGCCTTGGTTTTAGTTTTGGTCTTGTTCATTCAGTCTTCGTTTTAGTTTTGACTTTGTTCGTTCGGTCTTGGTCTTACTTTTAGTCTTGGTCTTGTTTGTTCAGTCTTGGTCTTGGTCTTGCCAGTATAAAGATAGTCTTGATCTTGGTCTTGCATTTTCCTAAGACCAAGATCAGTTTTGCTGATCAGTAATGTAGTTGCTAGTGAATGTATACAGAATCCTTCGGGTACATATGGCTGACATTATTTTTTGCTTTATTTATTACGGAGTAATAATAAAATTGGGAATGCTCATTAAATGGCATTTCGAATTTCCGACAGCATTTTTCGACGTCATAAATTCCCAGTACATAATTTGAGCAGGTGTATTATGCTTTCGATTGAAATGCGAGTCATGCCGAACGTTCTTGTTTCAAAGTGTTTCTCCCTCGCTGGACTCGAGCGAAACTCACTGTGACGTGATCGCATCTTGAACTACATTAAAATTCTTAGCGACTTGAATTGCGGACGCGACAATTTTTTGCAACGGAATACGTACGTACGTACCTACATGTCTTTTGTTTTGTCGCATGTAAACCAAACGGCTTGTTTGCAAGTAAAAACAAACACAAATGCGTTCTTGGACAAGGCATGCGTACATTCAAAAATGTGAGGGATAAACCATAAAGGATTCATAGTGAATTTATGTTGGAGTTTCAAGAATGTCAAGGATTTATTCGTACATTTGTAAGGTACGAAATATAAATCATAACGAATATATCAAAACTTTACTCCAGTAATAATTGCCTTTCCATATTTGTTTCTTTTGAATCTCATATTTAACATCGATAGGCTGGCGACTGGTATCCCATTTGTTTTTGTTTGTATGTGTTGGGCTAGGGTGACGAAAGACCAAAGAAGGAACCACATAAAAACATGTGAGGGTGAGATTGAATATAGAGTATATAGTTGTCTGTTGACAAGTGCAGTGGTGAGCGATGCGATGCGTTGCGCTGCGTTGCATGTGCGATTATCATGCGAATATTATGCGATTATGCGTAGATAATATGTGTGGCATAATTGTGCGTAGATAATATGTGTAGCATATTATTGGTTTATTAAGGTGATCACATATAATTGGTATATATACGTATGTAATTGTATTGTGCACTGTTCTCGAGAAATATTTATGTGTTAACACGTTTTTGTGGCCATGGTGTTTATTTGGGCTCGTAGTGACTGAGGTCACGTATCAGTTGGGCTCGTAGTGACTGAGGTCACGTATTCTGCTAACCCCAGTATGTCAGGAGAGACGCAGATATCTCCGGTGATGCCTATAGTACGTACTTGCCTTGCTTGGGGTGGGCTCGGTACTATAGCGACACAGGGTTAGGTTCGTCCTACCCTGTTGGTCTCCAGTATGTGCGAATTCCATCTGGAGGCGCGGGAGCGCAAACTCATGATTACAGGTACTATCCACCGACTGATGGATAACCCTACCTGCCGATTGTTAGACTGGCGAGACACTTCGCAAGTGTTCCAGAAGGGCAGGGGTTCCTAGGAACCCCGGTGAGTACATAATTACCTCATGATCTTATCAACAGATCGGTAAGTGTATTTGTTTCTTACATGTACTTATGGTTTCCTGTGGTCGAGAATGTATTGTTGTCGTCACCTTACTATCATGTAGTCGCCAGCCAGCCAACTATGTTTATATTTGAGCACGCACGCCTTCATCTCCCCTCTGGTCAATTTATTAACTATATTTACTATCATTATCAATATTGGTGAGTAAGATTACATCGTTCATTCTAATTGATTATGTTGATCTTAGAAGTATAATATACCTGACAATAATTTTAAATAGTATCAACACCCCGTCTGGTTCTTATGTGTTTATTATATTTATATATGTATATGATNCAGTCCTTATGTGTTTATGTATTTATATATATATATGTATATGATGGTGTCTTACACATTGTGGAATTAAATTAATTTACCCATTCATAATAGCAAGAATTTAGGGGAAATTATGAGGATTTATTGAAATTTTCATGGAGTTACAACGGATTTATTTTTCTTTGGTGAAGGAAACTTACCAATAAAAGTATGGTTCTTTAGTAATTGAATCCATTCTAGGCCCACACACAACTTACGAATATCTGAAATCTCTTGACCTTTCTATTTTTAAAGCATCAACTTATCTTTTCGAACTGTGCAGCACAAAGGTTATTGATCATTGTACATATTCATTATTCAGTCTCTTGCGTTAGTAATGTGACAGGATTGCGTTATTGTTTGCAGAAGAATATATTGTAAAAGTTTTGTCGTCACCGCAATGACAACGAACCACGAGAAATGTAAAGTGTGAATAAACAGGCTTTTTTATTGCATGACTTCTTGTTAAGAACATGGTCCTTTGTTTTGTTTTAATGCGTTCAACAACTTAATTTCTTCATAAAAACGGTAGAAACCGGCCGGATTGCAAAAATGTTGTGTGTTTATAATCGAAATCTTTATCTTTAATTGATAAGTGATGTCATCATCATAAGGTCGTCAGTCCTGGTTGGACACGCACCTCCACTTTTTCCTATCCTGAGGGGATTTTCGCATTTCCCTAAAACTAGAACAACTCACATCCTTAACTATTTGCGAACAATAATCTAATCTGGGTCTACCTCTACTACACCTAACTCCTGTTTCTGCCTCTAATATGTCTCTGACTATGCCTTCGTGCTTGAGAAGGTGTCCTACTAACCTATATCGCCTATTTCTTATTAACTTCCATAGAGTCCTCTGTTCTCCTATTCATTCTAATACCTCTTCATTTCTAACCTTCTCTATCCACAGTATCCTCCCGTTCCTGCTTCTAATATGTCTCTGACTAAACTTTCATGCCTGAGAAGGTGTCCTACCAACCTATTCCGCCTATTCCTTATTGACTTCCATATAGAGTCCTCTGTTTTCCTATTTTTCTTCTTATCCATGGTATCCTCATCATTCGCCTGTAACACCACATTTCGAACGCTTCTAACCTTTCCTTTTCCGCCGCCCCCACCGTACATGTTTCGCACCCGTATAGCTCCGCGCTCCAAACATACACCTTTAACAATCTTCTTCAGTTTTACATATTAAGTTTACAGAAAATACTAGATATTGTTTTACGCATATTTAGGTACACTTTTCACATCGCAGAACAAACAGTTATCAGTAATTATAATACGATAAGCATAAGTTCAAAATTGATATCTACTTGGTTAATTTACATGATTACCTACTTCATTTGACGAAATGTATTTATTGCCTGGTAGATGCATTTTTGCACGTTTTTACATGGTACGTGAAATCGACGTGTTCACTGGCTTATTTCATGGATTAGGCAAAATTTGCTAGAGTACAAGCAGTAGGCTTTACACATATTAGCAAACAAAATTCTCGAAAAAACAAAAAAAAAAGAATCAGTTGTAGAAAACAAAAAAGAATATAATAAATATCTGAACATCTGAAGACATTTGTCAAGGTTTAATATAGGTTACTACTAAGTCTACTAGTTGTCGAAGGGAGACCTCCAACGTGTCCTCTTTCAACAACCCCTTGAAACAGGCAATGGTTTGGGCACCAAAGAGAGGGAAAGATTTAGAGGTGTACCGTTAATACGATAGGTGAATTTAAGTATTTAAAATGAAAAAAAAGTGTTTTGTTAAAGGCAAGCATATGTCTGTATTTTATTAGTGTTTAAAAGGCATCCCGTTTTTGTTGCACTTAATTGTATTCTCGAGATCAAATGTGAATAATTTGTAGTTCATTCAGATACTCGTACTTCTTGAAACTCCAATAAATTCGTTGAAACGGACGTATTATGACATCATGAGCCTAAGTACCTTGCAGGACTGTTCCCAGGTTCCCGGTACCCGGTTATCATGCAAAACAATCACTATCCAGTAGGTACATATATAATCTGTTCATCATCATCATCACATATACATCTCCACTTTTTCCTATCCTGAAATAGGTCACATTTCCGTAAAACTAGAACATCCCTCACCTAATCTGCTGTAACATAGAAAATAAAACAAAAATATGGGTATGTAAGGGATGTAAAAGTAGAACTAGAACTAATATAAAAATAGGAGACGAGAACTAGAAGAAGTCGCTGAGACTTTCGGTATTTATAGTCAGTATAGAAAAGCGTTAGAAATATAAAAGAAAAACAGCGCAAGGTCGGATCGCATTTAACATAAAGAAGTCTGTTTATTTTTAAGATCGGTTAATTTTCAAATTTGAAATTAAAGATGTGTATGTTTGGACCAGGTGGAGGAGCTGACGTAGAATAAGAAGAAATAGAGAAGTCTAATTGTTCAGAGACCGTTATTCGTTTTGCAGGCCATAAAATTCCTGCATACAATTTTTAGAATACTTTGCAAACCTACAAGGCGGTGTTGTGTTTATTTGAGAGTAGACCCTTCGAGGATGGGTAGATAAATCAGTTAACTACTTAAATTAGTTTATAGGGGTAACGGTTTAAGAAGGATCCTTTATGATCCCTAATATAGTTTCATTTTTATTATGGGGTGTTTATTTTATGAGTTTAACGTTTAGAAAGTCCCGTTTGTTAATATTTTGATGTAGCTTTTNGAAATAGGTCACATTTCCGTAAAACTAGAACATCCCTCACCTAATCTGCTGTAACATAGAAAATAAAACAAAAATATGGGTATGTAAGGGATGTAAAAGTAGAACTAGAACTAATATAAAAATAGGAGACGAGAACTAGAAGAAGTCGCTGAGACTTTCGGTATTTATAGTCAGTATAGAAAAGCGTTAGAAATATAAAAGAAAAACAGCGCAAGGTCGGATCGCATTTAACATAAAGAAGTCTGTTTATTTTTAAGATCGGTTAATTTTCAAATTTGAAATTAAAGATTTGTATGTTTGGACCAGGTGGAGGAGCTGACGCAGAATAAGAAGAAATAGAGAAGTCTAATCAATATCATCAGAAACAGTGTTTAACGTTTTCAGCAGTCCATTGCCTTACACATATTGGTAGAAAGACTTTACGATAATATATATATTATATATACATCTTTGGAGCACGGCTCTGTATTGATGTGAAACGTGAACGGTAAACATTAAGAAAAAGAAAAACTTTTGTAAGTGACATTTGAGATGTGGTTATTATAGGAGGATATTAAAAATGCCGTGAATAGAAAAGATTGGAAATGGGTAGATATTAAGCAAACAGAGGGCGTTATGGAAGTAGATGTGAAATAGACAAACCGCTCTTTCACTGTCGGGTATCTTAATTCATCTACCTCCACGATTTCTTCCTTTCTTCTTTTCCTTTTGTCCTGCTTTTAGGTATCGTTAATATTGTTTCCACCAATTTTTTACAAAATGCTCTCTGACTCGTTCGTTATATTATTACTGCTGTACCATCGAAGACGTGATCAACATCATTAAAGACAGTACAACTGTACGGATAGATGTGCAAGGGCAAAAGATTAGTACGCTTAGATTTGCAGATGATATAGCAGTATTAGCATCTAGCAAGGAGGACCTAGAGATAGCTTTAAATAAAATGGAAGCGGTACTGACAGATCAGTACTGTATGAAAATAAATAAAATTAAAACTAAAATACTGGTATGCAAGGGAAGAAAAAGTAGGGAAAGAGCGAATATAAAGATAGAAGACGAATAACTAGAAGAAGTGGCTGATTTTAGGTATCTAGAAGTTTAGATAAGTCAGGACGGAAGGAGTAGTAGGGATATAAAGCAGAGGATAACGCAAGGTCGAGTGGCCTTCAATAAAAGAAGTCACTTATATGCTCGTGAACGATTAATTTTGAAATTCGAAAAAGATTGTAGAAAAAGGGGTATGTTTGGAGCGCGGCGTTGTATGTGTGATGTTACAGAAGAAGGTTAGAAATGAAGAGGTATTATAAAGAATAGGAGAACAGAGGAACTATGGAACTATCTAAGTCAATAAAAAATTGGCGAGACAAGTTGGTAGGACACCTTCTCAGGCATGAAAGTCTAGTCAAAGACATATTAGAGGCAGAAACAAGAGTTAAGAGGCATAGGTCTACCTCTATTCTTTAGATTAGACTACTGTTCACAAATATTTAAGGATGTAGGATGTTTTAGTTTTAGGGAAATGCGAAGATTAGTTCAGGATAGGAAAGAGTGGAGGTGCGTGCCCAACCAGTCTTAGGACTGACGACCTTATGATAATGATGTGCTCTATTTCTCTAAAATTCCTTTTAGTTGTAAGCCTCGTTAATCTTACCCTCTTCAAATGTTTTATCTATTTGTACACTTCATGTGTTAAACCTATTATTATTACAAATAGTTTTCTTTTTATTTTTTTCTCCGATTGAAACTACCGGCTACTCAGGCACCAGTATCTGTTACTCGGATAAAGAAAATTCGTTGGGTGTCAGATCGAAAACGAGTACATATCCCATGTCTTGAACAAATAAAACATGCAGAAAGGTATAAATATAGACACCTTTTTTAAGTCTGTATACCACTGTAATTATTATTAATCCGAGCGCATGGTTTATCTGCTACGTACATAAATGCACATATATTATCGTTAGGTTTCTAAATATAGCATGGGAATTCTGACATCGAGACGATATCCCAATTAAATTTAATTTATTATCGCCAGAGTCATCACGAACTTGACGTAAGTCGATTATCAAATGCAATGGTCATATGTTGCGCGTTCTGCTTACTGCTTACTTATAAAGGATAATTGCTAATCATAGGATTTACGACTTATTTCCTGAGAAGCAATTTTTACGTCAATAATTCATTTGACATCTTGATAGATGCGAAGGAATGTTGACAATTAAAATCTCAACTAACGTACTGATTAAATATAAGGATATCAGAAAACCGAAAGAGGTACGCAATAATTACATTAATTAATTGGAATTCTAGTTACTGCTAAGAAACTAACAGCTTGTTGCATGTTTACAGTCATACTGAGAAAATTGCAATTTACATTTATCTTGTTATCGTAGATAGCATATTTTTGTAGAATTACAGATTCCACTCGGTAAATTGGCACAAAAGTAATAAAAGTAAGACCTACCCTAACTTAACTTATCTTGCCTAATTTTTATTGACTTCCATAGCGCCTTCTGTTCTGCTATTTGTTCAAAGGCCTTCTCATTTCTAGCCACTGTTGCCAACCTACTACAGGAAAAATCCCACGCACAAGTCCAAAAAATCCCATATTTTCTCTAAAAGTCCCTCCACGCGCAGGTCCAAAAAGTGTAGTTATTTCGTTTCCCAAAAATGCAAACAAAACCAGGCCTTGGGGGTTTAGATGTTTAGAAGTTCGGATTTCGGAACAATACACCAACTCAAACATTTATTTTTATTAGTTTTAACATCTGTTTCTGATCTGTTGACTGGTCACTTTCAAGATGTTTGCTGAAGACCATACAATGATACGAATATAATATACAATTCAATAGAGTTCAAGACAATTTATTGTAAAGACTTGAGCAGGTACCTACAGGCTGCACCAGTAGGCTTGAACGCACGTTGCCGTAGTATATTAACCGTTTCATCGTACAGCATTATACGATTATAGCTGACAAAATTTTACGTTTACAATTAGAAAAATGAGCGCCTTCATAATATAATATCATGTCAACAAAATCAAACAAAACCAACCAGAAAATGGCAAATTACAAAAAATCCCGCAAAAATAAGGAAAAATCCCTTTATCCCTCGAGAACGTCAAAAATCCCTCGAATCGGGATAAATCCCTCGAATTGGCAACACTG
>NW_020439043.1:534222-536191 GCF_000699045.2 Agrilus planipennis | reverse complement strand
AAAATAGTAAAACTCCAATTGTACTTTATTGGTCAGTAACAACAGAATCGTATTAACTCAAAGGGAGCTTCTTAGGAACTAACTTTTAAAATGTACAAAAGTTCTTTGCGGCCTCCTTAGGGCCATAATACCCAGATGTGGCCCAAAAGTGACCTCGACAATACGAATACATATTTTTATAAAACTAAACTCATCGTTGATTTCCAACAGTTCCAATTGGGAAGAATATTTTTTCCAAGCTTAATAATGGACAGAAAACTAAAAATATTTTGTTTCGTCCAGAATTGTTTGATAGTTGTTCTTTTGTCTTTTTGGGTGTATTTTTTATTACTCATACTTATGTAAAATATGTTTTGCAATTCTTGGACTCCTCTGCCATGCATCTCACTTCTTTCAAGCGCTTTAGCGATTCGCCTTTCTTTGCTAACTACAAATTGATTATCAATAATCTTAATCTTCACAAAATATACAAGATTCGAATAACAATATTTATATTTGAAAAGTATCCTAGTTAAAAGGAAATTAGTTTATATTATCTAATGTCTCATACTTTTAAAAAAACAATCGCTCTTGTTTCGAGATATACATTCAAATGGCATTTACTCGTACATTACAGCCGTAAGACATAAATAATTCAATGTCCGTTCTTACAAGAATTCTAATGGCAGTCGCAGCGCCGATTCAGAACAGAACATGTAGTACCTATGCATGTTAGTAATTTGCAATTTGTCCAGATTTGCAGTTAGTTACCAAATGTCATTTAAGGTTAGCATAAAATGGATGTAGATTGTTGGGTGTTTTTGCTAAATCACCAGCAATAAATCATTTCAGCAAAAAGGTCATCTACATTTTCTTCAGGATTCAACAGGTCATATGTTGCGCGTTCTGCTTACTGCTTACTTATAAAGGATAATTGCTAATCATAGGATTTACGACTTATTTCCTGAGAAGCAATTTTTACGTCAATAATTCATTTGACATCTTGATAGATGCGAAGGAATGTTGACAATTAAAATCTCAACTAACGTACTGATTAAATGTAAGGATATCAGAAAACCGAAAGAGGTACGCAATAATTACATTAATTAATTGGAATTCTAGTTACTGCTAAGAAACTAACAGCTTGTTGCATGTTTACAGTCATACTGAGAAAATTGCAATTTACATTTATCTTGTTATCGTGGATAGCATATTTTTGTTTATTTTACGTAGAATTGCAGATTCCACTCGGTAAATTGGCACAAAAGTAATAAAAGAAGGACCTACCCTAACTTAACTTATCTTGCCTAATTTTTATTGATTTCCATAGCGCCTTCTGTTCTGCTATTTGTTCAAAGGCCTTCTCATTTCTAGCCACTGTTGCCAACCTACTACAGGAAAAATCCCACGCACAAGTCCAAAAAATCCCATATTTTCTCTAAAAGTCCCTCCACGCGCAGGTCCAAAAAGTGTAGTTATTTCGTTTCCCAAAAATGCAAACAAAACCAGGCCTTGGGGGTTTAGATGTTTAGAAGTTCGGATTTCGGAACAATACACCAACTCAAACATTTATTTTTATTAGTTTTAACATCTGTTTCTGATCTGTTGACTGGTCACTTTCAAGATGTTTGCTGAAGACCATACAATGATACGAATATAATATACAATTCAATAGAGTTCAAGACAATTTATTGTAAAGACTTGAGCAGGTACCTACAGGCTGCACCAGTAGGCTTGAACGCACGTTGCCGTAGTATATTAACCGTTTCATCGTACAGCATTATACGATTATAGCTGACAAAATTTTACGTTTACAATTAGAAAAATGAGCGCCTTCATAATATAATATCATGTCAACAAAATCAAACAAAACCAACCAGAAAATGGCAAATTACAAAAAATCCCGCAAAAATAAGGAAAAATCCCTTTATCCCTCGAGAACGTCAAAAATCCCTCGAATCGGGATAAATCCCTCGAATTGGCAACACTG
>NW_020439043.1:530432-532488 GCF_000699045.2 Agrilus planipennis | reverse complement strand
CAGTATTTTTGTTTTATTTTTATTTATTTTCATACCATACTGTTTTGTCATATTTTATTTCAGTTAATATACTTAAAAAAAAATAATTAAAAATGGTAGTTCACGTGGCCCGTTATTTCATATTCTAGTACTGTTGGAGTTCAGTACCGCAAAAGAAACGTGAAAGATTTATGAGATTACTCACGCGTTGGTCGTGCGTTGTACCCATATTTTCAGAAGCGGATTGACGCAGAAATTTATAATTTGACTGACAATTGATTGTATCATATTAACAAAAAAGTATAATAAATAATGATACAGCTTTAGTACTTTTGTAGTTCATCACCGCAAGAGGAACGCGAATGATTTATGAGATTACTCACACGTTGGTCGTACGTTGTACCCGTATTTTCAGAAGCGGATTGACGCAGAAAATTATAATTTGACTGACAATTAAATGAATCATATTAACAAAAAAGTATAATAAATAATGATACAGCTTTAGTAAGTACCTATTCAATTTCTTTTTATCCCTGACGCTCATGCTGGGTATTGTAAGATTAGGGTAGGTTAACCAAGAAGACTGAAAACTTTGATAGACTTCAATCCCTAAAGAAACTAACTTCGTTACCGAAAGATACATCGGATGTTTGGTGTCGTATCTTGGTGTTTGGGTTTAAGCTGTTTAGTGTGTTGTGGGTTAGGTCATGTTTATCTTTCATAGTCACGTATGAGGAAAGATCTTTTTGTTGTGCTGCCTTTTGGAGGCATTATTGATCAATAGATGGAACAAGGACAACTTATACCAATTCTTTGTTAAACTTGAAAGAAACTCTGATAGAAAATTGATGAAATTTTAAAAATATTTCTAGTCTAAGTGTTTCATTAAGGGTAATGAAGACTCCAAATATTATGGAAGGTTAGGATGACCCTCGACTTTCTGCATTGACGAAATCATTGTACGTGTGTGATCACTCACCTTTTTCGATAGTTGAATATTTTCCTGAGGATAATGCCATCTACGTACAGATCCTCAAACATTTAGGGCTCGTGTACGTCGCGTTAGGTCAAATGTGTGATTGTCATTCATAGAAGCTGTAGCACCATAGACCACAGTGCACATACACATTCAGCGGTAATTGTTCGTAAGTATCCAACCCGCAACGTGTTGTTTCCACTTTAAATCATCCTCCCGACTCATCAGACAGCCTCCTGCTATTTTTTTTGCTTCTTAAATAATAATAGTTGCGAAATGAAAGAGATGCGGAGGGACTAATTAGAACTGAAGAGTCTGACTTCTGAGGACATCCAGGAATGTTTTGAATGATGTAATCAGCACTCGGAGAAATGTATTATCATAAATTTAAGGTATCTACGTATAAGACTGAAGACCCTAAATATTGTTATAGTTGGAACGATCAAAATTGGCAAAGTCCGCAATAAATTATCTGTGAGAATGGACGTATATTCCTTCTTGTATCCACTTGGGACTGTAGTAATTTGCTGCATTTGTACACGCTCTTATTAAGTTAGGAAATGCTTCATGAGTAGTACAGACAAAGTGAAAAGAGATAACCGAATAATAGTTAGTGGTATGCGGTTACAGAATGCTTAGGTACGCAAAATATCAGGATCGGCTTTATAACTACCTGGTTGGAATTATATCTTTAAACAAACGTCTTTGGTTTCCTGTGAGGATGTTGAATTTTCTTAAGTTCGATGCTGGCAACATGCTCAAATTCTGCTTGTCTGCATCTCTTTCCGTTAAACAGTAGTTAGTGTCCGCTGCAGTTCTTACCTGACATCTCTTTTCTATGTTTTCGATATTCACTATAACGTCTGTCGTGAGTAAAAGTAGGCGTTTTGTGAGTAAAATATCTAGTCTAGTTATACTTCGTTTAGTTTCTGTAGCGATGTGACCTTCACTTTGACCGGCGCAAAGTAGAAAAGAACAGCACTAGGCCAGAAAAGAAAGGAGACAACTCTCGGCCAAACTCTTAACCGGTGAGGAGCGTATAATCCGTACAGTACTGCACGGAAAAATTGACCATTTTATCCACTACAATTGCATTGCTCA
>NW_020439043.1:515159-529761 GCF_000699045.2 Agrilus planipennis | reverse complement strand
CCGTCTGCCTTGGTCCAAGTTTTTCTGTGGTTTCAAAGGAAACCGTTTCAACACTCGAAATTGCAAATTTATTCAAATGTGCATAGGTAAACAATTGTTATTAATTAACAAAATCATGACATGCAAATTTTAAGTTTCATAACCTTTGATAGGTCATTTACAGTATTATTCATTTTGTTGACACATCGTACGTCTTCACGCTATTGTTTACAGTAATTTGCAATGAAAGTCTATTATTGTCGTTATTTTTTATAAATTTTAATGAGCATATCAATCATGTGCTATAATTGACGCAATAATTGCATTAGATAGTGTATATTTTTAGTTCGTCAGCACTTACGTGATTTAAACTTTCTTCGGTACATTTATTATTGCGAAACACTCCATTAAAATTTATCTTAATATTATAAAATAAAGCAAACGTAATAACTCTGTTTTCATTAACTATTTTTTAAGAAACGCACGTGATCGTGAATAAATTCTAAAATGCAACATAAGATATGTAGCATAACGGGGAGGTTTTTAAATTAACACATTTGTCCTCCGAAATATTCTACTAATTATACAAAACTTATCAGTCATATCATTCATTATCATCACAAGTTATTGAGTTTGAAGGCTGGATTGACACGTACTTTTTTTCCGCTTCGTTGAGTCAATTTTCGTATTTTTCGAAAACTAAAGCAACTACATTTCTAACTATTTGTGAACAGTAACATAATCTGGAAAGATTAGAAGTCCTGTAATTCAGGATGGAAGGAACATTACAGATATAAAACAAACACAGGATAGCGCAGGGTCAAGTCGCCTTTAACAAAAATAAACCACTCGCGAACGTTTAATTTAGAANGAACCGGTTCAACGGGAATTAAACTTTATTTATAATAAACATTAGAAGAAAAAAATATAAAATTTTAAAAAAGTAAAGATTTCATACATAAATTTTAATACAAGCGGCCCACGGACCGTACGTTACTCATCCCTGGCATAGTTTATTGCCATACCCAAATGGGCCTGCGGCTAATGCTAAGAATATATATACATATACACAAAATGGGTTTCGTAATGATTTTCGTTTCCTTTCCTTTTTATGCTATATACAGGGCCGATCCTGGCGACGGGCGAAAATTGGGAGAAATCCTCCCCCTCATCGTCAAATTTGGAACATGAGACCGTACAGAGCGGCCGCCTACCCAGGATCGGCCCTGTCTATATAAATATAATTTCCGGTAAAAGAAAAATTAGCACAACTCCATTGGCTAAAGACATACATTACTCTCCATAAATAGTTAAGGATGTGGGATGTTCTAGTTTTAGGAAGATGAAGCACACACTAGGCTCAAGCAACACAAAAATAGTTTGAACGAGGTAAAGTATAATTGAATTTGGAATTTTGTCATGGCGCCAGTGACGTAGCGCGATTTTCTGCCGTCCTGGGCGAAGCCTAAAGTTGCCGCGCTCCCTATTTTTACAATTATGTAAGATCTATTAGGTACTTAAATTTGTCGCGATTATAGAGGAAAAACGTTGTACAAAGAACTTACATATTTAGTTTAGCCTTTGAAGAGATCAGTAGCGTTTGAAATGAGTTGTAACTTTTTCTTTCATCGCCTATCGTGAACGCAAAAGTTGCTACTTTTTGATAAAAACGTCTTTACCTTACCCTATTCTTTGTTTGATATCTTTAACGGTTTTTTCCATCCTGAGTTATCTGACCCCTAAATTTCGAAAATCGGCTATTTTCTCTAGTTTCTTATCTCCTATTTTTACTATTACATCCCTTATATAGCAATATTTTTATTCTGTTTTTATTGATTTTCATACCATACTCTTATGTCAATACCACTCCATGTTATTTAATGCTTTGTTCAACTCTTCCTTACTTGATACTAGGTATGTCTACATCATAGGCAAATCTAAGCGTAATATTTTGTCCCTGAAGCTATCTTGTCTGTAGTAATGTTCATCTCATTTTCGATATATATGGAAATTACCAAGTAACTCGTTTCCAAAATATCTGTGTTAGCTCTACACTTGTGAAAAAATCATTTATCTTTTTGCTATTGGACAAAAATAGTTGAACTGTAAATATTTGACGAAAATTGATTGATTGGGTTGTGTTATTGAGTTTGTTCTTTTCAGACTGTAAAATACAGTATAGGCTAGCGTGACCCATTTCATCCACCTGTTTTTTTTACGGATGACTTTAAACCTTTTCAATAATGTTGTTAGTTTGAAAAATTTTTGAAGGTCTTTCCAAAAATTTAATAATGTAATTTATGTTGTCAAATGTCAAGACAGTCGATGAAATGGTGTAGAACATTCGTTACTACTAAAAGCAGGGCACAGTTATATGACAAAAAACAATTATAATATGCTGCCAAATTTTTAAATACAACAATGTAGAACTCACAAAATTTTNTTCAGACTATAAAATTTAAGGTATAGGCTAGCGCGACCCATTTCATCCGCCTGATGTTTTCTTTTACGGATGATTTTAAACCTTTTCAATAATATTTTTAGTTTGATTAAAAATTTTTAAAGGTCTTTCCAAAAATTTAAAAACCTAATGTTCATTTACTTAAAGACAGTCGATGAAATGATGTAGAACATTCGTTACTACTAAAAGCAGGGCACAGTTATATGACAAAAAACAATTATAATATGCTGCCAAATTTTTAAATACAACAATGCAAAACTTACAAAATCTTGTAAAGATTAGTTACGTTAAATGGAAAGTACTTTAACTTTTGTGTTGGTAGTTATTAGGTGTCCCAACCTTCTGTTTACTCGTTGTAACATATTTAAGATGCGAGGTGGCCAATAATTAATTACACTTAAAAAAAAAATAGTTACATTTTATGTCACTTGTTGTTTATAAGTTACTAACTATTTCGACGTTACCTGAATACCTTTAGAAAAAAGACATTTGCTTACGAACGTATATGCTTTGACCTTTCTTCTTTGTTTGAACTAAATAAAAGTGATTTTAAGAGTTTACGTCCTCGACAAATTGGATTTGGGTATCGATAAATTTAAAAGTGTTGATGGGTTATGTAAATGTAAAAGATGGAAAATCACATAAATTCGGAAGTTCCTCCTTCTAACATTTCAATGAGAAATCATCCAACATCTCTCAATTTCGCCGGACAGCATGTTCCTCATTTTTCAACTAGCGGTCCACCGTCACCAAGACCTAGATCCTTGATGGAATCTCTCTTGGTGGCAAAAATGGAGCAAGTTGCTCTTGGTAAATCACTCGTACGAACTAACAGTATAGATTCTATGAGTTCTGTTGGGTCTGCAACATCGAACATGAGCGACGTCTGTCGATGTGATGATTGCCTTCTTGGAATTGTTGATCGATATGCTACAGTACCGGAGGAAGAAGAAGGAATTGTCGTAAGGAAGAAGGTAGGTTGCATGACAATCAACGTTATTACGTAAAAATAAAATAAATAAGAGATTTATTTTATAATTACCACTAAAACATTTCTCTGCAAACATGTTTTCATTAGATGCGTACCTACGAAGCACTTGTCGGCAAAGAAAAATTTTAGTAATAATTAGGATGAGTTTCTCTTTTAGTTTTATCCCCTTACCACACCCGTAGGAAAAATTTCCATTGAAGTTCAATGGGAGTCAATGGAAAATTTGTAAATTCCATTCAAAACCATTTGGCATAAATGGAAAAATAATTGTTTCCATTTACAATAATTCACGTAGAAAAAAATTCCATTGAACTTCAATGGGAATCAATAGAAAATTTGTAAATTCCATTCAAAACCATTTGGCATAAATGGAAAAATAATTGTTTCCATTTACAATAATTCCCCGTAGAAAATATTCCATTGAACTTCAATGGGAATCAATGGAAAATTTGTAAATTCCATTCAAAACCATTTGGCATAAATGGAAAAATAATTGTTTCCATTTACAATAATTCCNGACCTTTTACATACAGCTTCATTTTGATAGAAATATAGTTAAAGTAATTAAATCCTTTTTAACTCAAAATATTTATTAAAAACTCATTTATTTTATTAAAATTGTTTGCAACTAATTATCGGTTACCACTAATAGTAAGTATACAAAATTCCCATAAAAATGTTAAATTAATTACTGACGGTTTCGTTTTATTTCTATTTAATTGTCCGAGCAAATCACGCCAGTGTGTAGTTCCGGAGCTATACCAGCTAAACACACGCAATAAAACCACAAAACGTACACCACCTATGGCTAATCGCTTGTAGAGATTTTGTAAGTATTCTAGAAATATATGACTAAGTTGGTTACGTCTTGTAGGTAAATAATCTGCCTTGTAAATGTCATCAACGTCAGCGAACCGTTATATACTTGGCTACGTACGTATCTACATTTTATTAGATTCATCAGTACGATCTCTTGTCTCTTGTCTCACAGTGGAAAGACTTAATTTATTTTTCAGCGTGTTTGCAAGTTGTAAACGAACACGTGTAATTATCCGTACCTGTACACTGAATTAAATCTGATCATTATAAGACCGAAGCAAATCGTTTAGAAAGTACAAGCAAAAACATGCATCTAATTTATTAACCACAAACAATGTAATTAGAGGATTAATATGAAACTTCAGGCTCGGATGAACTCGGGGTAAAACTAATAATGATGCTATAAGGAAGGTCGGTGACGCGATTCTGTGAGATTATAGGTAATAGAACGGCTTGAATTAGTACAACCCATTGTCTATACCATTACGTCCTAGATATCGAAATTAGGTCTAAGGAACCCGCCGATCTTTTAATAAGACGTTTTAACAACTAACTAGTTCCAGAACGTTTTCTACTGTCAGATAATCCAGTTACACCAATTACAGTTACAAAGTAAAAACGCATTTTATTCTTGCATATTCACCCTACTAGAATTTAAAAAGGGCATGCTCCAACCTAGCGTGCGGGCCTCATGTGACTAATGAGGGGCATGCCGATATAGGGATTTCCCCTTAGATTCCTCATAAAAATCCCACCAAAAAAAGTGGTGATACTAAAATGAGGATTGGTGTAAACATGTATAAACTTACAATTTGAAAATACTCTGGGTAAAATAAAAAAACTTATAAAAAAATGGTAACAATCACCTTGCCCAATTATGTCGTCGTTTCAATACAATTTCAGACGCATCAAGTTGAACAACAGTAAAACGATTGCAATTAAACTATTATTGACTACAAAAGAGCTTACTAACACAGTCTTACTTAAGAGCAAACAAATTTTACAAACAAGTGATATATGTATATATTCCTCCAAATGGAGATATAAATTGTGAAAAACTACTACGAAAAAGAAAATCCCTATATACGTATCCATGCGATGTTAAATGTTTAGAAATGTACCTATAGTTTCTGCAAACAATGAAAATATTACTACCTGTAAAATCATAGATGTTGAAAAAAAAATAGTTTATCTTAATGTTAGTGACGAAAGTAGAGATATAATGTGTGTTACACCGTTGCTACATAAGTAAAAGTGAACCGTTTCTCATTGGTAAAATATATTTCTCATTCAATTTTGTATTTTTTTCATTAATAAAATTCATTTTTTCAAAAATTTTTAATGTGGCTTCAATGTTTTTCCGCGAAGGCCACATGCGGCATTCCTGATGATGCGCAAATGTGGCAAGGCGTTATATGTCCCTTCCTCAAGGGGAAGTGGGCTACCCACTTAGGGACTACACCCCCCTCAAAATTCTACTCGGAATTTTCTATTTTCATTATTACATGATATGTTAAGAATAACATATATATTACACCAATTAAACAGTGAAATTCATTTGACCTTAATTTCATCAAAATCCATAATTGAACTTATTTTTAAATGTTTATATGAGAATTAGAAACGATTGGGGGTTGTGGTCGTTTTCAACAGGTTTAATATTTTAAACTTTTTCTTTGACTGATGTTCAATAAAAATTTCATTACCGGTTTTGACTCTGCTTGTTTCTAAAACATCTGATGAAAAATCTGAAATTTTGTCTTTCTTTGACCAATAAAGCTAGTCTTTTTTTTTTGGATTTAAAGAGACTCTTAAAGGGGTGAGCTCTTTTGTTAAATTAGTTACAATATAATTATAACTAGTTCGAATTGTGTTTCAGGGCAAGAGTAAAGTAATATACACATATCATTAATTCTCTTGAATAATTTCCATTTTTTTAAAAAGTAAAATTTCTCATAGGTCAACAGTTGATATCATAAGTTTACCAAATGTAAGCAATGTTCAAACCTTTTTTTACCTTGGCTTCTAGTTATTCTATTGACGTAGACAATTTAATTTTTTTTTGTACATACCTATTTGGTCTAGGTACTTACCGATGACACTCTTGCTCGGTTCCAAAAATAAAAAATGTTTAATTAATTGTTACGCAAACTGTTCGTAATGTGTACGTACCTACTCATACACAAATTCTAGCATGTAATGGACCATTTTAAGTTTACTAGGAATATGATATACGCATGATTATCAAAAACTAACGTGAAATGTAATTAGACAGATAGGTACGTGTTTTTGTGCAGAGTGGATTTGTAATCAATTTAAAAATACAATTTTGAGATTTGAGGGTGACCTTAAATCTATGAATTTACAGTCAAAAGATGTCCCTTGTGAAGGCAGAATCGACCTGTTTCACGAATTTCCGAAAAATTTTCCAGATAGAAAGTTTTAAAAGTGCTTGTTTATTGTATATACATGTAACATTCGATAAAAAAAGAAATTTATTACAGTCCTGTTTCATGATTTATGCTGAAAATAACCAAGCGAGTGCATCGTTAATAAATTACTGAAGAAAAAGCATAAAATATAATTTTAAAGAATATATTTTCCAAAAGAGCGTTTATTAAGGTCTTGATACAATAAATGCCCTTATTAATGTGGTACAAATCTTAAAAAGTATCATGATACAAAATCGTTATTTTTTTCAAAATCCATCGCCTTTCCGACATTTTACCCACCTTTTGCCGCTTTTTCTCAAATAAACTTTTAACCGAAAAGTGTTACGTTTTGGTCATAGCCAACTGAGTAGAATTCAAACACACAATCCTTAGCGCCCCCCGTCATTCCTCCATACTCTTTATGACATTCGTCTATGGACGGTGTGAGTACCTGCCTATTGTTATTGTTGCGAGGGTTTCGATTTTATAATCTAAACTTTAGGTAAACGTCATATGTTATTAAAATGTACGTATGTACATGCAACCAACTATGCACCCGAATATATATTTTTATACCCATCCAATTGTTTAATTCCACTTCAAATACGCCAACATCAGCGTATTTAAATTAAAAAATACGGTAGAAATATGAGCGTTAGTTAGTGTCATCCTTTTACCANTTTTTTTTTTTTATGTTTTCGTGGAAGAGGGGAAATCTTCAGAAGACACCCAGCCGTCCGTACGACTGGGTAGTGTCGGATTCCCGAGGAAGAAGTCCTCGGACCTACCGACTAAAACCCCTCTACCTCAGGCCGTTTTAGGACCAACTAGGGTCCTCTTCAGCCGGTGTGATTAAGGTAGTGTTATGTGGTTATGCCTTGAGTTGTTGAGTTGAGGGAGGTCCGATGCTCCTGGGGAAACAAACCCGAACTTGAATGCAAGATTTGTACCTTCACTTTACGCTAATATCGACTTCTTAAAAAGTATTATGATACAAAATCGTTATTTTTTTTTTCAAAATCTATCGCCTTTCCGAAATTTTACCCACCTTTTGCTGCTTTTTCTTAAAACTTTTAACCGAAAAGTGTTATTATTGGTCATAGCCAACTGAGTAGAATTCAAACACATAATCCTTACCCCCCTCCATACGGTATAGGACGGTGTGAGTACCTGCCTATTGTTATTGTTGCGAAGGTTTCGATTTTATAATCTAAATTTTATGTAAACGTCATATGACATTAAAATATACGTATGCACTTGCAACCAACCATGCACCCGAATTTATATACTTTTATACCCGTCCAATTGTTTAATTCCACTTCAAATACGCCAAAATCAGCGTATTTTAATTAAAAAATACGGTGGAAATATAAACGTTAGTTAATTTCATCCGTTTACCAGAGAATTTATTAAAGCTATACGATTTAATTGCAATTTAGTAACATCTATCTGAAAATAATAATAGGAACTATATAAAGATGATGCCGCCTTTTGGTGATAGTATGTAGTAGAAAATCCCATGTTCGGTTCTTATATCGTCATTAGTGTAGATATATTACAATATGAAGTAAATGTTTTGCAGCCATTACGTTATCGATTAGTTTGGATCAGTTACGCTTGAAATACTTCAGTAGCATCAGATCTCTACTAGATAACGATGCAGTCCCAGTAATTGGATATTATATCATCATCCAATACTATTTTGTTGTTTCATTCTCCATTTCATCTGTATGGTGTTCATCAATTGTTCTGTTACCGTGTTTTGAATTCAAAATGCGTTAATTTACATAAAAACAAACATAAAATTAAGCATCTACATAGACATTTCAGAATAGTAACAGGATTTTGAGGATTCATCTCAGGATTTATAGAGAATTGTAAAGATTTCGGTTTTACAAATAGATTATACCGAATCTTCAGTATTTTTATTGTCGTGTTATATTATATTTATTGCAAATAATATAGCAGTATTCGCATCTAGCAAGGTAGAGTTAGAGATAGCTTTAAATAAAATGGAAACGGTATTGACAAAATAAAAATACTGGTATGCAAGGGAAGGAAAAGTAGAGAAAGAGCGAATATAAAGATAGGAGACGAAAACTTCGAAGAAGTGGCCGATTTTAGGTATGTAGGAAGTCAGATAAGTCTGGACAGAAGGAGTAGTAAGGATATAAAGTAGAGGATAGCGCGGGGTCGAAATAAAAAGAAGTCACTTCTATGCTCGCAAAAGGTTAATTTATAAATTCGAAAAAGGTTGTTAAAGGTGTATGTTTGGAGCACAGCGCTGTACCGGTGCGAAACATGGACGGTGGGCGCAGCGGAAAAGAAAATGTTAGAACCCTTCGAAATGTGGTGTTATAGGCGGATGATGAGGATACAGTGGATAGAGAAAGTTAGAAATAAAGAGGTATTAGAAAGAGTAAGAGAATAGAGGACTCAATGGAAGTCAATAAGAAATGGGCGAGATAGGTTAGTAGGACACCTTCTCAGGCATGAAGATCTAGTCAGAGACATATTAGAGGCAGAAACGGAAGTTAGGAGAGGTAGATGCAGACCTAGATTAGATTACTGTTCGAAAATAGTTAGAGATGTGGGTTATTCTGGTTTTAGAGAAATGCTGAGATTAGATCAGGATAGGAAAGAGTGGAGGTTCGTGTCCAACCATTCTTAGGACTAACGACCTTATCCTGATGATGATTGTCATACCTTTACATAAGTTTCAATAACTCAGGATTCTGCATCACTTTCCTGATGGAATTTATGAAATTCACCATAATATGTAGTGCTAATTGAACGTAGAATATAAAAAGTGTATTGATTATAATATGCATATAGGCGAAATGTATAGTACACCAGACGACCTACGTTTCTGTTTTTCTGCGATTTCAGTTTTTACAATCGTAGGTATGTAAATATTTTAGTAGCAGCAGATCTCTACTAGATAACGATGCAGTGCCAGTAATTGGATATTATATCATCATCCAATACTTGTTTATTGTTTCATTCACCATTTCATCTGTAATATGCTAATCAATTGTTCTGTTACTGTATTTTGATCTAGCAGATGCATGCATAATGTAAACATTGCTAGATAATTAGGTATGTACGTGATGTGGTACACGAACAGACAGATCTTTAATAAAATTAATCATTTAATTTGTTCAAACCTTGAACACTAAATAAACAAAATATGTACTGCTATAGGGCCTGCGAATACTATTCTAATATTAACAAAACTTTGAAGACATAATTACGTTTACCGGATAAATTGCGAAAGGTAACATAAATAAAATGGAAAAGAATTATAAAAATCCATTAATTTTATTCCTACTATCATTAAATTTATTTGCAACCNGAAATTTTAACGTCCATTGAACTAGGGAATCAACCAAAAATTTTGCAACCGATTCATATCAAGCCAAATTCAGCCGTTTTTAATAACACATTTGCATGAAACTTTTCTCTTATCTTCACAGTAAAGTTGAGTAATTTGCTACGTATCCATGTTTTCAGGCGTAAGTATTAGGATTGTAAATTTGCGTACCTGGAATAGTGTATAGTCGGATATTTTCGAATGAGTTAACGATTAGAACATCCAATATGTAAAATAACGATATTTATGATAATGTAAATGATCTACTTTTAGTATACATGATGTTCTTCTATAATCTCAATTTTCAGTTAAAGATCATCCAACATTCGATATGTTGGACATGTTTACAAGTCAATAATATTCAATTGTAGGCAGTTCCCTAGACATAAGATATGCTAAATGCTAACGAAATAGTCAAGTGAAATTAGGTTACGGTAGGGATAACGGTTTCCTTGTTTGTCATGTGTAGATATCGTACAATTGTATGTACCATCGACAGCTGTATCCATCCATCCAAATTTGGAATATAGTACATTATTAACATTAAAAGTAGTATTAATTGACCAGAATAGTATGAACGTTGGATAATCGGGCAAGATGAGCAAATGAAAGACTGCAACACCATTCGACAAAAAAAGTATGGGGAGAACGCTGGAGTTTGAATCCCCGAATTTAAACCGGTTACATACAAACTATTCCCGTTTACGAAATAACTGTGATCGTTTTAGTTTTGTATGTTATGTAGAGGACACAAACTAGTATTTTTCAGAGGACAAAAATAAAACGTCTGTACAATAGCCGTAACTGGCCTTTGAACGTACAGGCGATTTATTTATGGTCCTCAATAAAAAATATCTTTTCGACAACTACCCACCGGGGGTAATTTTCTAAAAGTTGACCCTGGTGTATGAAAAATTGAAGACTGATAGTCGGTCGGAATATAACACATCGAAAGGTCCTCTAGTTCTCCTCACTTCTCAAAATCCAATAAAAAAGGAAATTAAAATAATTCATACGACTACACATCAGTTTTATTCACGACTACCTCCCAAAATGACCAAGACCAATTTTGCTTATAACTTACAAGTTGCTTAAAATTTTGTTTCGTACTAATTCACTATAAAAACTACTCCACTTAAAATAACAAAGTTGGCATCGACTTCCGGTACCTATAACCAGAAGTGGCCGACAGTTGAAATTATTGTAGTTAAAAAATCATCTCTGATAACCTCTTCTCCAAATTTTCAAATCTCTATCACTCATGGTTTCCTTAAGTCGCCGTAGAAAATTGGAATTAAGATGAAAATAAAGATTAAAATAGAAATGGAAACGAGTTAACTAATTATTTTAAATTCACTACTGAAAAAGGCCTTTACGTGTTTTATTTACACCAACTAGTAATGCAGGCAGTTTCCTCGATCTACCATCTATCGCAAATCCAGAGGGAGAGGGCGGAAGAACCCCTTTAGTTTCCTTTTCTTTTTAGAAATCGTGGAGATGATTGGCGAGTGATGAGCGAAATGAAAACCGAAAAGGAGTGAAAGATTATCTGTGGATTATTATTGCGTCAGAATTTTGCAAAATAATCCTATAAAACCAATTATAAATTTGCACAAAGTCATGCAGATTCTTCCGAATGTTAAAGCTTTAACATTTTAAAATTAAAAATAATTGAAAGAAGAAATAAAGAAATAGAGACTAGTGATGTTAATAATGATTTGGTTGGTTTTCCTTTGACGTGTTTCTTTATTAATCGTGATATACTTATTGCTAGCGTATTTAGAAAAAAAAAATGACAGTGAAACATTATATTGGCGTATCATATGAGAATAGGTAACAGATCATCTATAAAAAACATTTATCTAATAGAAATAGTCCGTTTCATAAAATATTCTTTAAAAGCAGTTGAATAAACAAACGCATTTCAGTTCTTTATGATCTTACGTTGAATGAAGATAATATTAATTGTGAAAAAAAAAACACAACAATAACCAGTGTAAGTGTTTTCGCAATGTTCAGAAAGGATAATCTTTTGCGTCTCGTCGATTGGTTTTATAGTGATTTCACGTATATTGACTATTGTTTAATTCATTTGTATACTTGCAAGTGTTTTCGAAAAGATATCTACTCGGTAAGTCGATGCGATTTATTTATCTTTAATTAATTACACTCTTAGACTGTTACGTTTTGCCGCAATTTTCGCACATAAGCGCCACCTTATATGGACTAAGAACTAGCTGCCGTGAACGCTTATTAAATAGAAATTAAGATTCCAACCTAGAGTACGTTAAAATACTGTGACGTTAGTACGTTATTTTCTGTATACGTATGTATAGGTAGTAAACAAAATGACGTACTTCGGAAAAGATAATTAAGAAGTAATTTTTTCCTTTTTATCAGTAAATGCTGTTCTTGACGCAATTATTATACATGTGGAAGAATGTCACGTATAGACTAATTGCTTAGACCAGCGTATCAACTTAGAATTTACAAAAAATCGCACTTTTTTCGATTATCGACTGCAAAGCCATAATAGGTATCTATACTTATCGTGTCTAAAATCCATTATGCGTTACTAAAAACTGACCAAGGATTCTCCACAACGTCAAAGAAAGGCCATAGGACGGTAGGCATAGTGAATCGGTCCCAGAGGTACATCTGCCTTTATACCATGAGGGTATATTGGTACTAACGAGATACGTTAATCCTGAAAATTTTAGATCTCTATCTATTTTGGTTTTTGAATAAATTTAAAACAACGAAAAATCAGAAAATATTTTTCTCAAAACCGATTTGAATGAAATTTATAGACGTTATAGAGGTATATAAGAGCTATACTCGGAAAAAAATAACAGCTCATAATTTTTATAATAATCATTAAAAACAGGCAATTATTTTCGAAATATTTTTTTTCTTTATGATAACATTCTAGAACAATTTTGAAATTATTTTTTNAAGTTGTACTTCCCGAATTTCGATATCTTTAAAATTTATTTAACTTTAATACGTTAAACATTAGACGAGTTAATGTTGTCATGAAAATATTTGGATTTTTTACATTGTTAAGGGTTTTGAATTAAGAATTACGTGTTTCCATGCATAAATATTTAAATATAAATTAAGAACAAGGCAAGTTTAATATTTTCTAAAATGAACCACAAAAAAGATATTTCTCTATTTAAAAAAAATATATACGTACCTATGTATTTGTATCTGTTTGACAGTGGAAATAATGCAGTTGGTAGTACAATAAGTACTTCTCAAAGTGTGATTACGTTTTTCTTTAAATTCAATTAAATTTTTTCCCGTTTTGTTTAAACTTAACTGCAATACCTGCTTCGTTTGTGCAATTTAAGAAAACTGGGTTAAATTAATTGCGAAAATATACATGCAACTAAAAAGAAACCTATAGAAAGCGTTTATAATATAATTCTACAGCAACTAATTTATATCAAGAAAACTGATTTACTTCGTACTAGAAATATTCTACAGATATAAACGCGTAATGTGGTTTTGTTCTAAAAAACTGTTTGTTTTGTTGTAAATAAAATCACATTTAGAATACTATATGGTCATAGTAATAAAGCACAATGATACCATTATTAATCAACAATAACTTTTTTGATTTATGAAATCTAGCTCACAGAGTTTTTGTTTACTATTGTTGCTTCTTCGCAAATGGAATAAATTATTTAATCAAATTACCTGCCTTTCTGTTTTTCAAGGTATAAACATTGAAATAAATCAATTTTTATATAAAAAATCGGTTTTTATTGTTTTTCAATATGGCGTACCTTTTTGATAGATTTAACTATTTGAGAGGTGATTTTACATTGGAAATGGTCTACCAGAGCCACTCTCATTTATACTGATCAATGAAGCTTGGCATCCATAATATTTAGGAAGGGACTTCTACACTCTACCCCCTTTATTTACATATTGAAGCTCATTTAATTTGTAGTTTTTAGTTTTTAAGACAGAATAGAATGTAGAGATTCATATAATCTCAAACACAGATTTGTATAATCCAAAGAGAGATCATGTAATACAAAGAGAGATCACATAATCCAAAGACAGCTGAGATAGTTTCAAATCAAACAGATTCGATTGTACATAGTCCATAGTGTAAATTAAGGTATCCAGTAGATGTAAGTTCAATATAAAATTCCAAACAAATTAAACATCTACGCGTTCTTATCTCAATAACTAAATAGCACCGCTAATTAGTTTTGGTGATGCCGCTTTATTCTGTACTAATACGTAACAGCAGGATTTTGCCGGATACGAACCCTTACAAGGTTGAACAATAAATAAAATCCAATTGAGAACGTTCTTTTTTTTTAAATTTATTGAAAATCTTTTGTATGTAGTAATTAAGGTTGCCACGCGTACTTTATTATAAAGTATTGTACTCTATTTCGACTGTGCGTACGTTATACTTTACAAGACACATAAAGTACGCAAAAATACTTTATTTAAGGCCTTCAGTAAACATCGTAATTTTGTAAGCGATTATTCGAAATTCAGAGTACTTTTACATCAATAAT
>NW_020439043.1:505588-513148 GCF_000699045.2 Agrilus planipennis | reverse complement strand
TTATTTTAAGTGCAACTAACTTTATTTTTTACATTTTTTTATACAACAGACAAAAAGAATAGCGAGTTTTAGTCAATATTTATTAGTTATTCTCAACATAACCAAACACAACAACAACAGTTCCACGCTAGAGTGGAAATATTTTCGTATTAAGTTCACAAAACGGTTTTTAATGTCCTTTCTTGAATCCCCATTTCTTGTGGTCTTCGTGACCACCCTTCTTTCCATACTTGTCATGGTGATGATGATGGGATTCGTGTCCTCCCTTATGTTTGTGTCCTTTCTCTTCCTTATGGTGACTTCCGTGTTCGTGGTGTCCTTTCTTTCCGTAGTGGTCTTCATGATGTCCGCTCTTATGCTTGCCTCCCTTCTTGTGGCCGCCTTTCTTGTGATGTTTCTCATGGTGATATCCTCCATGTTTCTCGTGGTGCCCTGAGTCGTGATCTTCGTCGAAGAAGTGCTTCTTCTTTTCATATTCTTCTTTCTTGTGCACATCATGACCTCCTTTGGTGCTGTGACCTTTCTTGTAGCTTCCGCCTTCGTGGTATTTGTGACCCTTCTCCCCTTTGTCTCCTTTTTTGTGTTCACCATAGTATCCGTCCTTGTGGTGATGACCTTTCTTGTGTCCTCCTTTGTCGGAATAATGACCCTCGTGACTTTCTTTGTCCTGATGGCCCTTTTTGCCGTGTTCACTGTGGTGATGACCTTTGTATCCTTTGTCTCCCTTTTCGCCATGAGCGGCGTGATGGTGTGAATGATGCTTTTTGCCGCCCCCTTTGTGCCAGTGTTTGGAAGCGGCTGCCACCATGTCATCGGCGACTTGTACATCACCACTTTCGCGTTTTTCTCTGGGAATTTCGCGACATGTTGTAAGACACACCCCGACAACCAGGACAAGACCCAGGACCGCAAGTCCTCGATAAGTCATGTTAGAACGGCTATCACTACCCCTCAACACCGAATTGACGAGTGAACGAAGTTGACTGATGTCTTGTGGCGCTGCTGGGAATATTTATACTAAATCCCTAGACGTTGACGTTTTTTTGTTACGGTGAAACTGGAACGTTGAGATGTCCAATCGTCTGTAAAAAGATCTATTGTTAACAAACACTGTTTTACTTGCGGTATAGCTTTCACTCGTGCTTTTTTCGATATGATGTAACATTTTGCTAAACTTTTTAGAAATTGTATTGCTCGATCGTCAATAATAACGGCATATAATTGAATAAGGACTTCGAATGTTTAGTTGGTAGCAATGAAACAGGTTGGTCATAATGTACCAACATCGTATGAAATCAGTTTCTAAGCAAAATTCCATACAAACGCGTCGGGCCATACAGTTTTGTAATTTGTCTGATGTGCAAAAAGGAACGCCGTTCAAGAACACTTCTTAAATATTTATCGGGTATCTACCTACTTGAGTTTTTGTGATTCCTAGTTCACGGTAAAATAGGTCGACCTCGTTTTTGATTCTTGGGCTCTCATACATTGTATTTACGGTACAAGTACATGGGCGCATGGGCGTTTGCATAAAATGCATAGTGACGACTATTTAGTTTAGTATTACATGGTTAGTGGGTAACTAAAAACGACCTAAATCCTGTCGGTTTCATTTTAACGTCGGAAAATAATAATCTCATGTAAAGGCGAGATAGTTGCAATTGTTTTCATGAAATGAAAATTGAAGATTACACAGGCCAACAAAAAAAATGTTTGTAAAACCTTTTTAAACTAATTTACCTGAATCTTATGTATTTTTTAGTGCTGAAATCGTATTCGATATCAGTTTTTTTTATCACCCACAATTTTCTCACAAAATGACATTGTGTATTGTATAAATTTTTTTTAATTTGATAATTAAAAATTAAAAAATTTAGTTCTTAATAAAGTTAAAATTTTCTCTTACAAATAATAGATTACTAAATATTAGATACATGTTTTTTTGTATTTCCTCTCTCTTCTCTCTGTAAGTTTATTGCACAGCTTTTTCCCCGATGCGAAGCATTCTGTTGCTCTCTGTTAAGTGTCCAACAGTAATCACCCATCATGTTTACATTCCACCTTCCTTGGTATCGTTTCTCCATTTCTTTGATGTCCTGATGAACCGTCCCCTTGCTCTTCACTGACATCCCCTAAGTTTGTAGGAAAAAAGTCAAGATGGTTGTGCAAAAAGTGGACTTTAAGGCTCATCAGACAACCAAGATTTTTAAAATTGTTTATCATGTTAGATATGATAAGTTCATAGTTAGGATCTTTTACATTGCCCAAAAACTTCGTCACAACTTCTCTAAATGATATCCAAGCCTCTTTTTCCTTTGTACTCATCGTTGCTTCGAAGTTGGTATCGAGCATCAATTTACGAATATCAGGCCCAACGAAAATCCCTTCTTTCAGTTTAGCTTCTGATAAATGAAGAAATTTTCTACATAAATATTTAAAACAATCACCATCTTAAGGCAAAGCTATTACAAATTGTTTCATTAAACCCAACTCCATGTGTAGTGGTGGTAAAAGAATCTTTGTGGGGTCAACCAAAGTTGTATGCAAAATATTCTTCTGGCCGGGTGTCAAATTTTTTCTTAAAGGCTAAGGAAACAAAAAAATGCGCAACTTATCAGAACTACCAACCTGATTACATTTTATATTATTGTCAACACTATAACACTAGAAAATATTGCCAACATAAAAATATTTTAACGGTTAAAAATATTTGTTATACATTTTGGTTAATAAAATTTACTTTTATTTAATATTGAAATGTGAGAAAATGGAGGGTGATACGACTTTTTCGTTATTTTTTTCGGAATCAGCACACCAAATTACATAGAAATTAGTTAAAATTATTAAAAAAGTTTTTTCGTCGTTGGCCTGTGTTATTAGCATTCGATACTTAATAAAAGGTTCGGTTTATTTTTGGTTCATGTGTTATAAGGTTAACAGTTTTCTTGAAAGAAAGCGTTTTTCCGTTTTATTCCTTCATGGTGAAAAATTTAAGATATTTAAATTGTTTTCGTTAATCGCACTTTCTGTTGGTTTAGTTTCTCAATAGTCGTATTTCAGAAACCTTTTGTGTTAATTTCTTCTTGTACATGCATTAGTTTAGTACGTTATTGTATTTTAGTTGTTATTTTCTTGTTCATGAAAACATAATATACGGAAATCGTATTATACGTTTTTACGAGGAACACGTAATTGGTCATTATTAAGTAATTTATAAATGTTATCTTTATAGTGGACAAAGAACTGAATAGACGAATGGACTTGGAACTAAATGTTTGACAGTGCATATAATTAATAATTCATAATGGGCATTTACCTTTGTGTGCTTTAAATAAACACGTCTAAAATGATTTCAATTTTATTTCGATCTTTATTTGTTTATTTCCTAATTATATTATACCTACATGATTATATTTCTGAATGTCTTCGTTTTATTTAGAAATTCATTTGATGTAAATTGGTTCGCTTTAAAACAGGATGAGGCCGATATAATTTTCTGCTTTTTGAGTTTGATTTGGTGGTACCTAGTAAAGTTGTGGTATGTATTACTAAAATGGTCAGATTATTGATGGTTGCTTCCTAATACATAGCTTAACAGCAATTTGTAGGTAAAAATTGCTACTGTAGTTGCAAAGAACCTTCTGAGGTAATTCATAACACCTATTTTTTAGTCTATTTGACTTACACCACGTGGTGGTAGGTAGGTAGAGGTGCGAGGCTTTTAGAATTATTAACTTCAACTTTGTACAAAGAAGGATGGAAAAAATGGCCGAAGAACTATTAGGTAAAGACCAATTTGCGTTTAGAAGAGATATTCTAGCTTTATTAAGGTAATATTAGAGAAAAAAAGGAAAGAGTGTGTACATAGGATTCGTAGATTTAGAAAAAGCTTTTGACAATGTTAAGAGGGACAAATGTTAAATATACTTAAAAATGTAGGGATACGATACAGAGGTAGATATTAGTCAAACAAAGATGCACCGTCTCATCGCTACTTTTTAATCTATACAACAAAGATGCGATCAACCTCCTTAAAGACAGGACAACTGTAGGGGTAGATATAAAAGGGCAAAAGATTAGTATGCTTAAATTTGCAGATGATATAGCAGTATTACCATCTAGCAAGGAGACTTTAGAGATAGCCTTAATAAAATGGAAGCAGTATTGACAAAACAGGATTGAATGAAGATAATTAAAAGTAAAATAAAAATACTACGTAAGGGAAGAGAAAGTAGGGAAAGAGAGACTGAAGGTAGGAGGTGGAAAATTAGAAGAAGTGGCTGATTTTGGATAAGTAGGAAGTCAGGTAACTTAGGGTGGAAGGAACAATAGATATGTAAAAGAAAATATAGCGCAGGTTTGAGTCGCCTTTGACAAAAATAAGTCATTTCTATACTCGCGAACGGTTAATTTAGAAATTCGAAAAATATTGTTAAAGGTGTATGTTTGGATCGCGGGGCTGTACGGATACGTAAAAAAAAAGGTTAAAAACATTCATAATGTCGTGTTACAGGCAAATGAAGAGGATACCGTAGATAGAGAAGGTTAGAAATGAGAAAACATTAGAAGAAAAAGAGGTCGCTATGGAGGCAAATAAGAAATAGGGGGGTTAGGTTAGTTGAACACCCTCTCAGGTGTAAAGGGCTAGTTAGAGACATATTAGAAGCAGAATCAGGAGTTAAAAGGAGTACAGGTAGATCTATATTAGATTACTGTTCACAAGTAGTCAAGGATATGAGATATTTCAGTTTTAGGGGAAAGCTCAGGATAGGTAAAAGTGTTCAGCCAGTTTTAGGTCTGAGGACATTATGATAATTTATGATAATGAATATTTTTTTAATCAGATGTACCGATATGTAGTTTTTGTAAATATTATCTTTTTCAAAATCTTGTGCTTTAAAAATTGTTAGCAATTGAAGTTGTTGTAATAATATGTATAACATCGAAATTGAGAATTAAATGTAGGGCACGGCATTAGCAAGTCTGGCATGATGTAAAACGTAAAAACGTATGTTATATTATAAAGCTCATAATTAGAGACGCTTATTATTAATGTGTTATCTCAAATAGAAACCTACAAAATAAATAAATACAAATGTTTTAATGCTAAAGTAGGTTTATCTCATTTTCAGATATATAGAAGAAATATTTCCTAGCCTGGCTTTTCTTTTGTTGTACTCACACAAAAAAAAATGATTTCAAAGTCATATAACTCATTGATTTCTAAGGTATATTAAATGATGCTAAATCGTTCAAAACTATAATCTTTTATGTGTAATTTATTGAAGATTAAGAGACAGGTTCTCAAACTGATAGCCTAAGGATGATTACAATCATTGGGAAATAATTAGAATTTAAAAAAAAAAACATAAACATATGTAACTAATGGATTATTTGATATATGAGATTCATTATAAAATCTAAAACATAAGCCTGCAAATCAACTTACGCAAACTCTCGCACAATACACCATTGTTAACGCTAAATTAATTGTTAATTACGCCTCGGTACGGCATTGATTTTTATTCGATCATTTAATGTGAGATATCACTAGAAATCAGTAAACGATTTGACTTGACCATTTCTTCTATTTATCGCCCTCTGCATTTAAAAGCTTCGTTTTTAAAACACGGAACTTACTGATCTAAGTAATCGTGCGAAAATCAATGATCTGCTGTACACTTTGATTGTCGTAAGGTAACTATGAAATGCTTTTGTACCTCCAAACGAATTGCAAACTGTTTTCGGCAGAGTCACTCACTTATCACTTAGTTAACATAAACTTATTTGTTCTTATCTTAATTCTGTCGCTAAATTGAAAAAACTTATTCAAATAAATTAAAGAATAGTATTAATAGTTCACCTAATTATTCGCGGTAAATTTCACATGTTTTGTAGTAGATAGGAATTGTTATGACCATGTTCTCTTATTATTAGTTCCCACTCTAATTAGAGAAAAATATGCGCACCTATTATACGATGTACGTACTTAATCCTTATTGATACACAAGCTTTACTCGCGACTGAGATTTACTAGTTTACATAATTGTTATAACCAATTTAAAAAGATGCTGCAGACAATTCGCGACAACGTTCTCTTCATTAGTGTAGGCAAATTAAAGTTTAGACTATACCTGATTTTTTCATGTAAATTTGCAAAAAATTAGGTTCATCGGTAATAAACTTGTGCGTCCGCTCAAAAGTTGTGCAATTTTATTTATGAACAAATTAAGGAGGATTTTTCGATATTTTTTTTGTAACTTTTTTCTGTTGATTTTGCGAAAAAAGTTAAGTGAGAAAGTTGTTTAGAGTTTCTTTTTTATATGGGTAAGGGAGACCGAATTTTCTTCAATAGGGAAATGAAGTTATATCAAGAAAAAAGAAATTTTTTTCATGCCCACTTTTAAGATATTACATTGAAATTTCGAGAAATGGAATTAAGCCTTTTTTATAGTTATTAATCCTGCTAAAATTTTATCCCGATCAGATAAATAGGCGAGCAACAATTAATTTGTGAATTAAGAAAATAATAAATTTGATATTGCTGCCAAATACTAATCCTTAAGCCTCTATGACACGTACTCTGTAGAAAGTTAATTCTATCATATTCAATCGTTTTATTATTTAACATTGTTTTTGGNATACTTCGTTTAGTTTCTGTTACAAAACAATGTTAAGTAATGAAAAAATACATATAGAAAATATACATATAATGATTGGATATGATAGAAGTAAGCCTGCTAGTTATACTTTATGAAAACAGATCATAATGGATTAATAATTAGCGTTAGGTAGCATTATCAAATTTATATTTCTTTATTAATAAATTAATTGTTGCTCACCTATTTATGAGATGGGGGATAAAATTTTAGAAGGATTAAAAGGATAAAGAAGGCCTCTTTTCCCAATGCAGTAGCGGACGGATTTCTATCTTAATAGTGTCTACAAATGATATGAAGAAAATTTACCACTTTGAAAAATCGAATACCCTTACCCTTATAGATAAAAATAATTGTAAACAACAATCTTATTTAAATTTTTTCACTAATGTAGGGATATAACAGTAACGTTAACAGGGACCAAAAAGTGCTATTTTCGGCTAATTTATCTGAACTACACCATGCATGTGAAGCAGGATTAAAATGATTTAAATCATGATTTTAATCAATCTGATTCTTTTGAAATAAAGTTATGGTTAATTTTAGAAAATGAAGTTACTTGGACACGTTCATTCATAAAAGAAGTAAAACCCAAAAACATTTTTTTATTAATACTAGCTTTTCCCCGCGGCTTCGCTCGCAGAAATAAATTTTGTTTCTCCATAAAACCTTTTGACTCCTAATTCACCTTTACAACGTTTCAATTTTATGTATTTTATGTAATGTCGCCATCTTAGATTTCAAATAAAAAACGTAGCAACAACATTTCATCCTTAAGGGTTGATTTTTAAAAATTGCCGAAACACGTATTTGCTTAATTTCAACAATGAGCAACCTTCGAGTAAATCCGAGTACAAATAAAATATACCCCATGGAAACGTTGCAACGACTAAAAGCCATT
>NW_020439043.1:504424-505329 GCF_000699045.2 Agrilus planipennis | reverse complement strand
TGAACACCTTTTACCCCCCCCTCCCTTTGGAGGTTGAATTTTTTAAAATGTCGAGATAGGTCTTTCAGAAATTAAATGAGAGAACATTAAGACCAAGTTTCAAGTAAATCTAACCACAAATAATATATGTTCCATTTAAACATTGCAACTCCTCTTCACCACTCCTCCCTCCCAACAGAGATTGAATTTTTGTTATACCATTTTTAACAAATGAACGGCTAGACTAATGTTTTGACTGATTTTTCGTTTTGCTGTCAGTTACGTTTTGTTATTCTATGTCAGTTGCGTCTTTTATCCCACGTTTTATGTCAAGTTCCACGAGAAAGGGATAAAAAAAAGTATCCTATGTCTGTCTCCTGTTTCTAAGGTATCTCCTCACCAATTTTCAGCCAAATCAGTTCAGCCGTTCTTGAGTTATATATAGTGTAACTAAAACGACTTTCCTTTATATATATAGATTCTTTCCATCTTTTTCTTTGCAATTTCATTAAAAATAATAGTTTTTTAATTAGGACTGTCTATTAATAACCTACTTCTGGTTTGGTAATTAATTAAGTCACTTTTTCTATTTATCTTTCAATTGATCTTACCCAATTATCTTTATCAACATTTAAACCAGTAAGTGTTAATCAATCATATCCGCGTGTCGCAAATATACAATGAGCTGAGTTCGTCAATCATCATATCCGAAACGTTGCATATTATCTGCAGCTAAATATGACGCATTTGTCGTATGTGAATGCTGCATTTCAGTTTGGAAGTTTGACTGTTTATTGATTGACTCTAGTAGTTGCTGTAGCTATTGTAATTCCAAACATTAAGTTCATAATTCCGCCAACTTTTCTAATTGCTTGTTTACCGTGGTTGGAGCGTTTATTCGTCAGAAACTTTTGTAAAAAAAAAAC
>NW_020439043.1:483611-503691 GCF_000699045.2 Agrilus planipennis | reverse complement strand
AAATTAGTTTTATGTTGTTGTCGATGATTTTTGACATGAATTTGTATTTAAAAACTTAAAAACTAGCCAAAATTAGATTTTCTAAATAAAATAAAAAAAACTTTTTCTTTTCCTTGAAAAAATCATCGATTTTTCTTTTCCTTGAAAAATAATCGATTTCTGATTTTTTTTAAATCAGGATTCTATCAGCCTTGCTGTGAAATGCAATCGAAATCAATTCATCAGTATCGAAGCTTAACCCATGCAAACAAGTATATATATAGATAAAAGTTTTTTTGTGTATTACGTTAATCGCATATAAATATCCATACGAAAATTCAGTTATTTCGATTTTAACTGTTTAGTCGTATAGGATTGGTGTTGCAGATTTTGCCTTCTAAAAATGTCTATATGTTTTAATCTTATAAAAATATAAACTGGTTTAATATCTGTCTTCAGACATACTCAATCGCTTAATTTAGGTCAGTGTCATGATAAAACCAGAATCCATCAAATGAAATGTTAAAGTTCACGTAGGATTTAAACTGTAAAATTGTGTGCATGCGTGTTCACAAAAAGAACTAAACCTTGGCCTCCAAAGGCAAGCATAAATCGAAAAGTGGCTAATCGTTAACAAGTCTGTGTTGTTGCAGCAATTTGTAAATGATCCTTTTTTCATTATTTAAACAATATTATCAAGAAAACACAACAAAGGATTAGGAAATAATTGTTATGAAAGCTGAGGTAACTGCTTAACAACATTTTTTTTAAAACGAATATTAAACCTATTTTAAGCAGTTGCTTAAATGTAATAGACATAAATACATTTTCGCAATTAAATATTTTTTAACTTATTCCCTTATCATTTTTAAAAAGGAAAATAGGACATCTTAAAAAATAACGAAGATGAAACAATGAATACTGGTTACTAACGCCAGTGTTCTATATTGCCACAGATTGTGCGAGAAAAACAGAAATAGCAAAAGTAATGCTCAATAATGTATTTTAAAATCAATTTTTTTGAAAAAGACTATTTGCATCTACACTTTTATTTTAAGTATTCGATTAAATAATAGACTGATTTGAATTAGCTACTGATAAACATTCAATTTAACTGATTGCTTTAGAATTTTCAGAGTTCTGTGTAAGACAAAAAAGTAAACAGCTTTTTAGTATAAATTTATGAAAAGTAAGCCTTTTCTCATCATGCATTCTTAAGCAGTTTTAAAGAAGAAAGAGAAGCTGCAGAGCTATACTTCGTTTAGTTTCTCTAGCGATGTTACCTTTCGTTTGACCGGCGCAAAGTAGAAAAGAACAGCACTAGGCCAGAAAAGAAAGGAGACAACTCACGGCCAAACTCTTAACCGGTGAGGAGCGTATAATCCGTACAGTACTGCACGGAAAAATTGACCATTTTATCCACTAAAATTGCATTGCTAAAATGTGCTGATATTGATACCAATTACTACTGAAAATATCAACGACATTTTTATTAATATTTGAAGACATATTAAAAGCTTTAACGCTTGTTTTCGACTCGCACTACTATTCATGATTGAACAAAACTTTTGTCAGGTACTGTATGAAAAAGTATGTTTAATGAACAAAAGTCAAGAGTATAAGGAGTTTTTTCCTCCCTACCTACGATTTTGCCAGCGCGCGTCCAAGACATTGGAAGGGGCGAATCGCGAGAGAAAGTAAATGAAGTATAACTTTTCTTTATTTTTATCACACGGGCTCATTTTTTCCAAACGTTTCGTTTTTGCTTTACAGCAACGTAATGAACGTCATTTGTAGAAAATTGTTTCATTTTGTGGGATTCAAAAATGTTCGACAAGGCCCGTAGGGATATTTTTCGATCTCATTGTACTGTCAGCAAGCCGTAGGCATTTCCAACAGAACACAGACCAATCCTACCTGTCGTCGTTAGAAAACGTTTTGTGACATTGTGGAACATTTTTAAACCCAACAAGACGTAATAATTTTCTGTTGGCATTGTTTACCATGTTTACAACTTGCTAATACTTTTTTGTAAATGCTATCTAAGACGACTCAACGTGGAGGCTCCTAAATCATTATTCGTAAAGGCCCCTCCTTTTTAATTTTATAATATACAGTCTTTGAGCAATTGTCAATAAAATTATTTAGATATTATCTGTTTAGTTTAGAATTGTATTCTGTTCAACTTAGAAATACCAGGAGGAGAATGGAAATTAGTAAAAATATAATTTGTGAGGCGTGCACATACATCCTTCATTGTTTGGTACATTGTTACATTACATTGTTTATTTTTTACTAAATATAAATGTTGTCTGATACCATTTGGCTTTTAGCACTCAAATATATGAACCTAGATAGTCTTTATTCCTTATGTTTTTTGTGATCTTGACTTTGATTTTGACACTATATTCCAATGTTTCTTAAAATTTTAGGCCTTCGACTCTCTTCCATTTTGCACTTAAAAATTTTTAATGAGCATCTTCTTGAAGAGCGAATCATCATCTTCAGAAGGTCTTCAGCCCAAAGACTGGTCGGACGCACACCTCCATTTCCTTTCCAGTAATCTAATGTGTCTCTATGTATTCCATCATCATCCACTTGTAACACCGCATCTCGAACTATTTTCTTCTGTCTTTTCCGCATTGCCCACCGCTCACACTCTAATCATATATGTTATAGTCAAACCTCGAAGCTCCGCTACTCCTAGGTTTGACTAGTCAATCCTCAAATCTGACTTAATATCTTAGTCAAAGCCCAAATAAATGACGTTTTCGGTCTTTGACCAAAACATTTCCNATATCAACGACATGTTTATTAATATTTGAAGACATATTAAAAGCTTTAACGCTTGTTTTCGACTCGCACTACTATTCATGATTGAACAAAACTTTTGTCAGGTACTGTATGAAAAAGTATGTTTAATGAACAAAAGTCAAGAGTATAAGGAGTTTTTTCCTCCCTACCTACGATTTTGCCAGCGCGCGTCCAAGACATTGGAAGGGGCGAATCGCGAGAGAAAGTAAATGAAGTATAACTTTTCTTTATTTTTATCACACGGGCTCATTTTTTCCAAACGTTTCGTTTTTGCTTTACAGCAACGTAATGAACGTCATTTGTAGAAAATTGTTTCATTTTGTGGGATTCAAAAATGTTCGACAAGGCCCGTAGGGATATTTTTCGATCTCATTGTACTGTCAGCAAGCCGTAGGCATTTCCAACAGAACACAGACCAATCCTACCTGTCGTCGTTAGAAAACGTTTTGTGACATTGTGGAACATTTTTAAACCCAACAAGACGTAATAATTTTCTGTTGGCATTGTTTACCATGTTTACAACTTGCTAATACTTTTTTGTAAATGCTATCTAAGACGACTCAACGTGGAGGCTCCTAAATCATTATTCGTAAAGGCCCCTCCTTTTTAATTTTTTAATATGCAATCCCCAATCAGCGGACGAAAAATTGGTAAATTGTCAATAAAATTATTTATTATCTGTATAGAATTGGAATTGTATTCTGTTCGACTTAGAAACAGAATGGAAATTAGTAAAAGTATAATTTGTAACTCGTGTACACACTTACCTCTTTGTTTTTGTTACATTGTTTATTCTCCAAATAATTTACTAAATGTAAATGTTGTCCGATCCCATGTGGCTTTTATATAGCACACAAACATATGTACCTAGGTAGTCTTTATTTCCTATATTTTTTGTGATCTTGACTCTGATTTTTGACACAATATTCCAATGATTCTTAAAATTTTGGGCCTTCGACTCCCTTAAAAATTTTAAAGGAGCATTTTCTTGAAGAACGAATCATCATCTTCAGAAGGTCTTCAGTCCAAAGACTGGTCGGACGCACACCTCCATTTCCTTTCATTAGCCAATCTTCGCACTTCTCGAACAGTACAATAACCTACATCTGTAAATGTTTGCAAACAGTAATCTAATGTGTCTTTATATAGTCCATCATCATCATCATCATCATCAGAAGTTTCCTGGCAACCTATCTCGCCAGGCCCTTACCGATTTCTATAGCGCCCTCTGTTGTACTAGCTTTCTTAATACTTCCTCATTTTCCACATTTTCTATACACGTTATTTTTAAAATCCACTTTTAACACCGCATCTCAAACTCTTCTAACTTTTTCTTTTCCGCATCTCTCACCGCTCACCCTCCAATCATATATGTTATAGTCAAACCTCGAAGCTCCGCTACTCCTAGGTTTGACTAGTCAATCCTCAAGTCTGACTTAATGTCTTAGTCAAAACCTAAATAAATGACGTTTTTCGGTCTTTGACTAAAAAATTTTCGCCGAATCTAGGAGAAACTAATTTAGTCAGGAAAACGTTGAAACTCAAGTTCATTAAATCGGCGTTTGACCAGTCAAACTTCAATTAGAAATTAGAATGTCTTAGTTTGTTGGATTAGGTATAATAAAACGATATTTTTTTTAATTTTAATGTTTATTGTTTTAATATTATTATAATTAAAATAGAAAGTTAGTCTTTATTCTTGAATGGTGACGCATTATGACATTTACAATTGCACAATACGTTAGATCTTTTACATTTACATAATTTTGAAGAGCAATTTTTTTTTTCGTCCCCAACACACACAACGTTATAGCGTTTGAGATGGCTGTAAAGACGTTTTCTTAATAGCTACTTAAGCTTATTCTACCTCACAGATAATCTGCTCATACATCTGTTTATTTCTTATATAAAATGAGCACTTATTCAAATTAATAATTTTCTCTTTAAACTTCACTTTTAAAACTTCTTTATCTACGTTTTCAGTTTAATTCACTCACCATTAATCTTATAAACCCGCACGCTCAATGTCCAAACGTGAAATGACAAAATAATTTATCGGAACACCGTAAGACACGTATAAACCTGTTTAAAAATGTTACAAGTGCAGTACAGATCGACGTTTGACCGAGTCTGCCAGTCGCTTCTAGAATCGACTTGGCGAAGTCGTTTGACTAAAAAGTCAGGAACTTTTAGGTTTAACTAAAAATACTTAGTCTAAGGCCGAAATTTGAATTTATTTCGAGGTTTGCTTAAAGGCTTTGGCCAAACCTAGGAATAACCAGTCATTTCGGGAAGAGACTGCATATCGACCTATGACTAACGTGACCATGCGTCCCGTTTTGAACGGGACCACTCCTTTTTTCGATTGTCGGTCCCATAGTCCCGAAAAAATGCTCCGGGACATACAATTGTCCCGTTTTCAGAAACCGCGCGAAAATTATGAAGCTCGGCGGACGCGTCAGTCAATTTGGCTCAGAAACAGGCCAATCAGCAGTAGATAGGCTATGACAGTTCGGCCTCAAAATCCCATGTATTTTCTTATGAAGGTTCATTTTCGTCCTTTTTCGACCGTTTTATTCCCTCCATTCGTACTCTGACGTCAGGGCCGTCAGCCATCTTTGACAGTTGGCATTGTCAGCCATCTTTGACAGCTGTCATCGCCGGCCATCTTTTACATCTGTCATTGCCGGCCATCTTTTAAATCTGTCATCGCCGGCCATCTTTGACAGCTGTCATCGTGAACCATCTTTGACAGCTGTCATTTTCAGCCAGGGCTTCGCTCCGCTCGTTCTGCATGTGCTCCGTATGCCTCTGAGTCCCACTTCATCTGTCTAGGCCCCATTATCCAGCTGCCAGCTACTATCGTCTGCGACTTTGAATTTTCCGTTATATTTGCTGCAGTTTGTCCATTTACGGTTCCTAGTTTAATTGAAAAATTGAAAGATAATGACACTGACATTAATGAAAATTTGTGATATGTACGGCTATAGAATGTTATGAAACAAGCCGTGAATATCTGGAAAAGTGGACTTACTTTCTTACCGAAGAAATGGTGATATTTCATTGGGCACATTTAAAAAAAAGTACCCGCATGGGAAGACGTTCAAAAAGCTCTGGATGATTTGATCGAAAAGGGATATATTGATTATAATAAAAATTCAAAAGTCAAAAGACGAATTTTCATTAATTTCTAAGTACATCACATCGCAAAAAATAACCGAATGGAATAATCTAAATGTCTCCACAGAAACTCTTTGAGTGGAAGTATTCGAACACTTTCACGCCAACAACCTTCAACTTGAAAATTTTGTATTATAATTGAATATTTTTTTGTTTGCCTGCTACAAATGCCTCAGTAGAAACAGAATTTTTATTAATGAACAAATTGTGGACTTCTGAAAAAACCCAGTTAGACATTTCAGTTATGAAGGCGATGTTGATAGCTAAGGTGAATATAAAGACTTGCTAAGAATTTTATTTTTCTTTAAAAGCATCACCACGTGTATTCAAAACAGTTTGTTCCTCTGACAAATATTTATAATATAATATTTTCAATTTATAATAAAATCGAACTTTCTCTAGATAAAGAATATTAAAAAATGTGTTTTTTTGTTTTTCATGAATAACTTGCTATTTGACGTAAATAAACCGATGTCTCGTTTTGAGTAAAAAAATAAATGGTCACGTTACCTATGATGATAACATATACACTAGAGATACACCGCGTAGTAATTTGCCGGGTACCGGATAACCCACTACGGTTTACGGTTAATGGTTCATGTTTTTATTCTGGTGGGCCTTCCATTAAATACCATATCACACTCACCAATTTCCTAATCCGAGTTCCATTCAAAAAGTCGTTTAAACATTAAACCAATGAATTTTTTTCTTGGTTGGCAGATTTCCAACGAGAGGGTTGAGTTGAAATGGTTAAAATGCAAGGTGACAAAATCATACTAATAAGTTATCCTTAACCAAACTCTGATATACTAACAAGCGATAGAACAGTTCAGCCATACTGATGTCTTCCTATTCACAAGAAAAAGTAAATACAAGAACTACACTATGATGATGATCGGGTACTCGGCGTCATCATCCGATATCCTGTCCGATCCTGAAAAAGTGCCGGATCCGCCGGGTAACGGATCTTAGCCCGGCTCATTTCTAATATGTACCTTAAGAATTTTTTTCGAATTTTTAAACTATCCGATGATGAGCGCCAAAGTGATTTTTTTTTGTTAAATGGAAACCTACGCTTTTCTTGGTTTTATTTCTCGTAGCGTTTTTTCCATCTTGAGTTATCTGACTCCCTAATTATCGAAAATCGGCGACTTCTTCAATTCTTTCTTCTCCTATTTTTATATTATCTCTAACTGTACTTTTACATCTCTTACATACCAATATTTTTGTTTTATATTCGATAATTTTCATACCATACTCTTGTGTCAATACCGTTTTATTTTGCTTAAAGTTAAATAACTCCGCTAGGTGGTCATACGTGGCTCTGTCATCTGTGTGCTAATCTTTAGATATACGAATACATCTGGGGGCAGCCTAATTTAAATTCAGAATGACTGCTGTATTCTTAATATTAATAGGAAATCGAAACTTGAGTTAACCTTATCCGGACCACTGCATCACTGTAGATATAGGGGAAGTTGTAAAAAAAAAACTTTCGGGTTTTTCATTCCCACCAGCCACTAATGCTGGTGGGCGGGCAGTCCCTCTGGACTATGCCGAAAGGTAGGGTTGAAGGCCCTTTTCAACCTCTTTTCAGGAATCGTGGGAATGAGTGAGTGGTGGTTCGGGTGAGAAAGATGAGACAGACGAAATGAAGACAGAAGAGAATGAAAGATTATCTGTGTTACTGCCCGAGCATTTGCCTAAGTGATTTAAGAAAACCACAAAAAAACTTGGACTAAGGCAGACGGACCCGGAATCGAACCGGCATCCTCCCAAAGCTAACCAATGGACTAAATCTTCATGCCGCTCGGTGGAAGAAGTAGTAGAATGAGTGAGCAGTTTATATACAGCACATCATTTCAAACAAATTACATGAAATTGTTAGAAAACAATTGTTTAATATAAAAACGTAATGTATGAATCAACAATAACAAGTATGTATAATGTCTACGTGCTCACCAGTAAGAGGAGGTACTATGTATTTAGGTTTTGTATTGACGACAGCAGAAGTATAATTAAAGCATAAAGCCTTATTTAGTGCCGTCATGTCTCTCAAAATGGACACTTTACTATGACGCTGTTGATATAAAAAATGTTGAGTAACCAACCCGTGTGGTTGTATAACGTTTTTTAATTTGTTTCTTTCGGTCATTCCTGTGGTAATGAGTAAGTAATGAAAAGACGAAGTATGAATAATTATTCAGCAATAACATTCTATTGCACAAACCAGTATTTACTGTTTACCTATTTGTTGTTTATAGTTTCGATTACCATAAACGTAAACTGAACTAAATGGCTGTTTAGTGCACTTTTATTATACCCACGATGATCTACAAGCATAGTTTAACACAGGTGGAGGGATTTTCGTATTCACTTATACAATAGCAATAAAAATTATTTTGTAAGCTGTATAGTAAAATACCAGCTAGTTCGTTTATCTCTTTTAAATACTTTTGCTATTCCTGTTATACCTAGAATTGGACCGAGTTTTACATCTATGTTCAAATGCTAATAAAGAAACACATAAAGATTTTCACATACTTTTTATTTTTGTAACATACGAGGGATGTTTCCAAAGTTCTGGGAATTTAGCTATAATTTTTATTAATTTGTTAATTTTCGTCAAAATTACAATGAGGTTTTTTCAACATAATCTCCATTTAACTGAATACATTTATCCCAACGATAAACTATTTTTTTTAACCGTTTTCAAAGAAGTCTTTTGGAAATACTACAAATGGCGCAGTAAACGCCATCTGTGGCATGATGCTACATTTTAGGATTACGTATGCTCCAACAACAGATGGCGTTTACTGCGCCATTTGTAGTATTTTCTAAAACGCACTGTTAAGACAGCAGGTAAAAGTTGGTCTGTGTTCTGTCGGAGCTGCCTGCGTTGCGCTGATGAGATCCAAAAATATCGAAATCGCGATCCGCGTCTGGCAGTTTCGACAGAATACAGACCACTTCGAATTATTTTATTAGAAGTCTTTTGGTCTCCTCGTTCCACCTATTTATGGCACGTTTTACGTCAGTTCCAAATGGAACACCCCGTAAGGATTTTTTTTAAATCTGAAAACAGATGATAATCACTGGGTGTATGATCCGGGGAATAAGATGGGTGCGAAAGCAATTCCCATCGTAAATCGTTCAAAACATCCTTCGTTTTTCTGGCAGTGTGTGGTCTTGCATTATTCTGTTGCAATAACGGATGCTTATGCAAATTTCCAGTCCGTTTTTTGACAAGTTCCTGTCGCAGTGGTCCGGATATAAAATTCGAATAATATTCCACGTTAATTGAAGTACCTTTCCCGAGATAATCCATAAAAACAATCCCTTTGCAATCCCAGAATACACTAAGCATTACCTTTCCAATAGACGGAACTGCTCGCGCCTTCAGTGGAGGCCCTTCTTCAGGTTTGCCCCATTCTTTGGATTGACTTTTGGTCTCAGGATTAAAAGAAGAAATCCAAGTTTTGTCAGTGGTTATTATCCGTTGCCAAAATTCATCAACGTAAAGGGCTAACAGCTCTGGAAGATAACAACCAATATCAGACTTATTGAGTTTTTGTTCTGATCCCAACAGCCTTGGCACCCAGCACGCTGAAACCTTGCTAACGTCCAAACAATTATGCAATATGTCATGTACTTGTCCTGTCCTCTTTCAGTAGGTCTTATACGGCAGTAATGTTTCTTTCGTTTATCGACGTGTTTGGGTGCCCACTGCGTGGATCGTCTTCTAGTGATGTTCTACCGATTTTAAAATGATCCATCCACCGATAAATAGTACTTTTGGATTTTGCAGACATCAAATACTCCTTGCAGACCAGTACCCAGTGGAAAAGAGGGGCCTAGGAATGTCATCATTGCCCAGACCGCTGTTGTAATGCCACTATCTAAACTACCATTGTCTGATTCAGAACTATGGTTCTACATGGTAGAACATATTTTTGATACTTCTACAATTACTGCATACTCAACAAAATTTGGGATTCCATAGTCTGCGGAGGCACGATATATCATAATCAACTTTGTGGCAGAAAATCCTTACACCACAACTAAAGAAGGAATCATACTTACAATTCAAAGCCTTGAAGTTTAGAATATACATGTTTAATTAAATAAGTTTATTTGATGTTGTCTATCGCTGGCACTGATCTTGTTAAATGGTTCGCGTAAAGACTTTTTTTAGTAAATTGCTCGTTATCAAGGACTCTCCTTTCGATGGTGCCTTTTTTGTTTGTCGATATCTGTATAATTCATAAGTAGCTATTCTTGGTTTACTTTCCTATAAGTGAACAAAGGCTCGTTAATGCCCATTGTTAAGACAGGGAAAACATTTGATAAACAATGCTAAACAAAAATTGATGAAATAAAGTACTGATATAATGATTGATAAAAGAAATAATTGAAACTTTGTAATTCAGCCAGATTTTTCGATCAAAGAATGTATTTCCGCTTATTATAAACAACAGTTTTTGTGAATTAATTTTTAAATGAAAATGTCGAAAATAAGAAGTTGTTTTAAAGACGTAGGTAATGGGTTACTGTAGCCTGTAAATATAAAAATGTTGAAACAAGATAGCAGTTGCTCGGTGTAGCAAAGAGTTGGATAAGTATGGAGTATTACGATGGCGCATCAAAGACTTTAATGGTTTGTTTGCTGCTGGGACTTTTAAAAAGCTCTTTAACGTTTTTCCGATTGCGATTAAACAGTTAAGGAGATGTTGATTCGTGCTAGACAATGCTCACTACGTTAAGCTGAACGATAATGTACAACTCCGTTCTAATTGCAGACTTCATGCGCAATTTATACTATCTTGGATGGACTGTTGAAGTGTATCTCTACCATTTGTATGTATTTCTAAACTTAATAGCTAGTTGGAGAAAGTTAAAACTTGTAACTACAGTTCATTACGTTTCAATGTACCTACATGTGGATTTCCGTATGTTAAAATAATAGGGATAAAGAAACTTACAGGTAGAAACTTAGGTACATATTGCGAAAAACCATATTGTCAGACAAATGTTTTTTCAGGAATTTCCACTAATTAAACTAATGGCGTAACAAAACCTATATGACGAAAACATTATTTTTCATGAGATTGATTTCCATTCACACGATCGCTATAGTATTCTCAATACCAAAAATAGAAAAATATTATGAGACTGGAGGAAATTATTGGGTTAATGTATTTTCAGAATCTGGCTGCTTGTTTGAAAGCGGAAAATCATCAGTGTCATTATCGTTTTCGTCGGTTAAAATTGTAACGATGTTGCGGTAAATTACTGATAAAAGATGCACTTTTCCAATAAAAATGAAATCGACAAGTCGTCCTGCGGCGTGAAAGATGTTTTCATTTACAATAGTTTAGCTTACATGGAGCTGTGATAGTTTCACCATGTTTGAAAGTAGCAGTTCTGGTGAAGAAGAAGTAATAGTTATGGCTGCATTTTTGGCAGAAAAAGAAAAAAAGAAAGAAAAAGAGGAACGCAGGTCCACCTTATTAATGAAAAGAGAGTGAACTCTCTCTGCTCTGACTCTAAACAATTGCTGAAATATTGCAAAAAACTAAAAAAAAACTTTTGGGTGTTTTATTCCCACCAGCCACTAATGCTGATGGGCGGGTAGTTCCTCTTGACTACACCGGAAGGTAGGGCAGAATGCCCTCTTAAGCCTCCTTCTCGGAATCTCGGGAATGGGTGGGTGGTGGCAAAGGTGTGAAAGACGAAACGGACGAAATGAAGACAGAAGAGAATGAAAGATTATCTGTGGAATATTACTGCCTCAGCATTTGCCTAAGTGATCCAAGGAAACCACAGAAGACAGACGGACCCGGAATCTAACCGGCGTCCTCCTGAATGCTAAGCAATGGTCTAAACATATATATAGGCCATATAGGTCGGTAAAATTTTGCGAATTTACAAAGCAGATATACGCCCCGACAGGTTTCGACAAAATAATGCTGATCATCGCCAGCTTGCACTGCGCTCATTTGATCAGTTAATTACGTCACGGTACGTACCGTTCTTTGTTTCGTCGAACCCTTTTAGCTGAGCCGTGCTGGACCGCTACAGTAATGAGTGGTTGTCCATCCGTATTTTGCCGATGGGTAAAGGCCTAGATGATGACTCCCACCCCCGAAGGGTCGGAGTGGGGGGTATCGAAGGAGGAGGTCTCCCCCACGACTGTACCATAAAAAGTTCGTGGCGGTCTCACCCCCATAAAAAGTTATGGGAGTTCAAAGTTAATAAATATGCCAATTTTTATACATTTCTAGGCATGTAAATATTTATATAGTCATTCTTAAACAATATTCAAAGGTAAAACTAATGAAAAATACATAAAAATATTGAGAAAGTTATATAAAACATTATTTAAATATCTTTATCAATAGGGTAGGTTAGGTTAGGTTATCGGGTTTTGTTCAAGTGACCACCCTCTTTCGATCCCCCACCTCCACCCGCTTGAAAATAATTTTTTTATTGAATTTTATTTGAATTATAGTGTATGAAAATTGTCAAAATAATCAACTTTCAACCCCCATAACTTTTTATGGGGGTGAGACCGCCGCAAATTTTTTATGGGGTTTTACTCAGGTGACCACCCTCTTTCGATCCCCCTATCCCACCCCCTCCGGGGGTAACTTTTTATGGGAGTGAGACCGCCACGAACTTTTTATGGTACACTGGTGAGGGGGAGACCTCCTCTTTCGATCCCACTCACCCCCACCCCCTTCGTGGGTGGGCGCCATCATCTAGACATTTACCTGACGATAAGATGAAATGGGAAGGGCTAGTGCATGACAACCTTTACATAGCATGTGCAGATTTTTGATGATGTGAACCTAGGTTTACAGTACTCTAACTCGTCCTAACAACATATCAAAGAATGAGAACTTAGGTCTGCTTATATTCAAAATAGACTGAACATAAACACAATTACGCACTGTGAACGTGGTTACCGGAAATTGAAATACTGAACAGGGCCGCATTTGATACTTTGATAATTAGAACTNAGTACTCTAACTCGTCCTAACAACATATCAAAGAATGAGAACTCAGGTCTGCTGATATTCAAAATAGACTGAACATAAACACAATTACGCACTGTGAACGTGGTTACCGGAAATTGAAATACTGAACAGGGCCGCATTTGATACTTTGATAATTAGAACTGTAGGTGCTTTAAAAGATAACTTGAACTTTTGGGTACAGAAAGCAACAAATTGCGATCTCTAATTCATAATTATTTCTATGGTTTCTAACAGTTGTAATTTTTACATGCTTTCTTAAAAATAGGGGATCACCTTCACTACATATATAAAATTTGTTATCGAATTGGAAATCATTTTAGTCTAAACAAACATTTAGCAGGTAGTGAAATGATTTTATCAATAACAACCGCATATTATGGTATTCTAATGCGTTTATAATTACTTTTATTACTTCTTTTACTGGTATAGATCGAAACAAGTTTGTTACATCAAACGAGACAATACTACTTTATTACTATTATTTTGCTGTGAAACTTAATAGATTAAGTATTATTGTATTATCCATTCAAAGACGCCAGAGAGTGTGACGAAACAATTGTCAAGCTGAATAAACTTTAATTGAAATTTACATCAGCAATATTCTTATTAAATTACAGATTCAGTCAGATATCGGTGAATTCTATCTCATATACATATAAACTAAAATAGAAGCCACAAATTCAAGTTAATAATAAACAGACAAAATGTCTCTATGCAGCGAATACTGAATGAATCCCTCTAAATTCCTAAATTCGAAAGAAATACTGAGAAAATGGTCAAATATTGTTATCTAATTTATAACTTTATTATTTATTTGCGTTATTATTTTAAACTATATAAACTCGGAATAGTTTATTGCAAATAACATATTAACTTTTTGGCTAACTCGCTGTCAAAATAGTAAAGGTTCTTTCCATTCTGATCTAAGTTATTCTCTTTGTGTAAAATAAATAAATGAGTGCAAATAAGTGGAATAAAGTCACTCTGGAATAAGTTAGTTTTTTTTCGTCAACGCTCAAGTTTGACCCAACAATACATTGCATAGAATTAATTCGCTGGGCCTTAAAACAATGCACCCACAATATCCACTAAATATTTCCGGGTGCGGTTGGATTTCAAGGACAGTAGGGTTCCGGTATCATCATGGTGTGGATTAAAGAGAAAGCTACTAGTTATTTTAGGCAATAGATGTGGTTTTTTAACAAGAATATAAAAGTATTCTATATAACTATAAAAGCTTAGCAGTATGATAATGGTTACGGAATAATAAAGAAGCATACGTGTAATCTTTTTAATTGAAAAAATTATTTATGTGTAGAACATGTTGTGCAATGTTATGCATGATAACATAATACTTAATTTTTTATAAAACATCTGATGCTTGTAAATTGCTTCTTTACTTGATATATTTCCTACAGACTGTAGAACATTTTCTCGTTGTATCGAACACGACTACTAACTCAAATGTAATACACTATTCTTTGTAAGAAAAATTAATTATTCATGTAATTTACAACTCAGTTGTAAGAAAGATTAAAGGCTTAGATTTTTTCTTTTTACGGAAAAGAATATTAGTGTTCTCGTAATAACGTTTACCAACAAGGACAAAAAAGTATAATAATTTATTGCTAACTGTATACTTAAACAACTTGTATTTTATTAATTAATGATATTGTAATATTCGGAACGTTCCAGAAAGACAAGAATACAATTCTTTGTTTCCAATAATTAGGAAATGTTGAAATCTGAGGTAAACGCAATGTTCCAAATTCCAATTAAAATTAATACAGTCTCAACGTTAACAGGAAAATTAAAAATTAAAACGTGGAGCCAACTAGCTTATGATTACACTTCTACACTACAATAAAGGAGAACCATTTGACACTTCAATATCAAGTAACAACTCTTTCACAGGACTATAATGAGACTATTAATTGGAGTATAAAGGAGCGCTTGCACGGGAAACCGTAATTAAAACTAAAGTTCGTAATTTGAAGCTGAATCTCTGGTTGAGAACGTCATCTTAGATCATCGTCATCATGATAAGGTCGTCAGTCCTAAGACTGGTTGGACACGCGCCTCCACTCTTTCCTATCCTGAGCTAATCTTCGCATTTCCCTAAAACTAGAACAATCCATATCCTTAACTATTAGCGAAACGCAATCTAATCTAGGTCTACCTCTACTCTTCTTAACTCCTGCGTCTAATATGTCTCTGACTAGACCTTCATGCCTGAGAAGGTGTCCTACCAATCTATCTCGCCTATTTCTTATTGACTTCCATAGAGTCCTCTGTTCTCATATTCTTTCTAATACCTCTTCATTATTACTAATAAATTTTATGCTTAGAACTCTGCAGCTTTTTTTGAGTGTCATACAATACTTGTATCCCTTTGTAATTAATGTAGATGTAAATCCTTAGAATTGTTAGTAATTTCCATATATTTGGCATAGTAAATAAAATCTGGTCTCAGACGTTATTACTACAAAATCCAACGTTTCGCCCAAAAGTGTGTAATCGTTTTAAAGTTTAAAGAAATTGTTACTTTTTTATTTCTATAAATCTGGTAAGTACCTACAGATGGAATATTATATTTATCTATAACACTAAATAAAAAGACACAAAACATCACAAACAATAAATATTCGAAGAGTTAGCAGGCACTACCTTTTCTGTTTTTGTAAAAGTATATCAATGTGAGGTGGTGAATGTACAAATAGAATATAATGTCATGTTGTTTTTAAGTTCTGCAGATATATTTATTACGCACCTGTGTGTAGAAATGCGGAAAATATTAGTTGTTTTATCGATTATTTATTAAGGAACTGTTACAATCTTTATAATTAAACGTAATTCAATCTATGTTGTAAATTAATTATATAGATACTCATAAGGTCGCCGTTACAACAACAACAATAATAATGAATATTGTTAGTACATACGCTGTAAAATATGACGTCTAACAACCATAATTAATGCCGTTTCATACTATCTAACATAAAAATTTCTTGTTGATGGAACTCCAACTTAATGTGCGTCTAGAGTACCTGTATCACCAAATATTTGTTCACCTCTACCAAAATTATTTATTTATAACTACAAACAGATAATAATAAGCACTAGAGGAGACAAACTCATCGAAAATGTATGCTTTAATACAATGAAATAGAAAATAAAGAAATAACATCTACTTCATTTTATTTTAAGTTTCCACAATTGACCGTTCACAGTCAGTTTTTCTGACCAACTTTAAAACTACTCCGGAATGTAGGGCGGAAGGCCCTCTTCAGCCTCCTTTCAGGAATCATGAGAATGGATGGGTGGTGGTTCGGGTGAGAAAGATGAGACGGAAGAAATGAAGACAGACGAGAATTAAAGATTATCTGTGGAATATTACTGTCCCAGCATTTGCCTAAGTGATCCAAGGAAACCACAGAAGACAGACGGACCCGGAATCGAACCGGCGTCCTCCCGAATGTTAAGCGATAGTCTAAACCTCTGGGCCATGCCGCTCGGGATGTGGTCACCAGGTGGAACCGTCATTAAATAAAGATAAGACGACCCCACTATTTTTCATCTCAAGAGTCATCGCCATTTACAGGACACTGTGGAACTGGTCTACCCTAAGTTTACTATATCTGTGTATAGTTGAAACATCCTTAATCTATCTGTTTAAGGTTATAACATACAGTTGACAATTCAGTTCACAAAAGTTACAGTACAGGAGAACAAACGCTATTGAAAATAGTGTCCCAAAAATTTGGAGAAACTAGTGAGACGCTGCGATCGCTATGTTGCCGTAATATCAAGGAATAATTGGACATGTTCAAGGAGGGTTTTTCGCTAATGCCGTTCGTCTCCATCCCCATGATTTAACTGAAAAATAACTTAGCGGATTTAGAAATGGCCATCTATTGAGATACATGACAAATACACGACAGTATGCAATGTGGTGCAGTCTAGCAGGTTGTCTCATTGCAGGCTACGGTTGTGCAATGTTATGCATGATAACATAATACTTAATTTTTTATAAAACATCTGATGCTTGTAANTGAATGTTTTAAATAAAACAGTGAATTTTTATTCTTCATCGAAATTACGATCCAAATAACTAGTTGCACAATATTAATTTGACGTGCAACGTACAACGTTTGTACACTTACTATGTGTTCGTTGATAGTCCAATTGCTACTTCCACTGAATTCATGTGGACCAAACTTCGCGTTCTTGCTTGAATAGTAGAAAAACACCTTTATTCGAGCTGAATATACCTATAATTTACATTTTGCGTTTAAAACCGAACGTTGCTCTTTTTTAGATTCTTAAGCTTATGCTTTAAGTAAGTGTTTCTAGCGTATAGTTATTGCAATAAGGGATAATTTTAAATTATCGATATTATTTTGTTAAAGATGATTAAATTGAAAGTGTCGGTAGGTAAATATAAATTCTTATGAACAAAACGATGAGCTAATGTTGTTACATTTATTAATTCTCAAATTTTCGCCAACATTCTTGGCTTTCTCAGGAAATTATTAAGCCTTTACAAATTTAATTTACAACATGTAAGTAAAATTGACAAAATTGTAATTTCCAACTTCTCATTTATAAATTCCTAGTGATCTCCTGATGAAGCCAAGAATGTTAGCGAAAATTTGAGTTAATAAATATAACATCAACCCATCCATCGTTTTGTTCACAAGAATTTACCCACCGACACCCTCAATTTAATTATCTTTAAATTTTCGCCAACATTCTTGGCTTTCTCAGGAAATTATTAAGCCTTTACAAATTTAATTTACAACATGTAAGTAAAATTGACAAAATTGTAATTTCCAACTTCTCATTTATAAATTCCTAGTGATCTCCTGATGAAGCCAAGAATGTTAGCGAAAATTTGAGTTAATAAATATAACATCAACCCATCCATCGTTTTGTTCACAAGAATTTACCCACCGACACCCTCAATTTAATTATCTTTAATTCAACTGGTAGGGTAGGTACTAAGATCAACTTTAATTATTCTTTTATCGTTCCTTTTGACTAAATAGTTTACAAATTTCTCATTGTCAGACGTACTTACACCTAACTTCCACTTTCTGATTTCGTTCAATACAAATTGGGATTTCAAACAATTCGTTCTGGTATAAATTATTAACCATGTTATATGTAATTGCTACATAATTAGTCGCATTCGCTTTGGTTGTATTGTGATAATCATCATACTACTTACTTATTGTTTATTGTTTGAATGACTAGTTGTAATTGAATTTCCAAATGACCCAATGTACTATAATTGTGATGCTTATCGATATAGTAAAAATGGCCATAAATAGGTATGTCATTTTTTTATATTTAACTAGCTGTACCCTACGCGCGTTACTACGCCACCAATTAAAATAAATTTGAAGGAAAGACATTACACAAATATTCAATTCATTTTGAGTCATTTTATTGATCTTGTTAATTTCGAAAAAATTGCGATATTGCAGCGTTTCGGTTCAATTTTCTCGTTTTCTCGTTTTTCCTGTCGAAAATTGGTCGTACCAACTCAGAAACCTACTTTGGCTCATGCACAACAACTTTGTTAAATATCATCACATGATCAAATCCATAGTTTACGACTCTATAAAGGACATACAGACAAAGACTCATTTGTATATATATAGAAACAAACTTACGTTTTTTAAAGTTATATACTCGAAATCAGACTGTGAAAGGCTATATTTTTATAAAATGTGTTTGTTTGGACATTTCTTGATGCATAGCATTAATTTATAAATACATTAAGATCTTAATAAGCTAGATTTATAACTAATTGACGTAAAGTGTATACCATTCACTTTTTTGCAGCTTTACATAACACTGTTGTAAAGCGTGTTACACTGGAAATAATTAACCACTGTAAGCGTGCGTTTTTTCAAAAATAAATAGGCAAATTTATGCTAATTACGTCAGATAAAGGTTCACTAACTTTGATGATTATGTGTCCTATCGTTAATTACTTGACAATAATTGTGAAAGGAATAAAAAAATTTAAAAGAAACATTATTTTTGTAATGCTCCTGTTTACTTAGTTTTAAAGCAACGTTTTCATTTTTAAGTTTAGGTGAAACCTTCATAGTTGTAGTTATAGAAGATAATAGATTTACCCGTATATGTACCGAGTGCAGGTAAAATTAATCAATTATAGCTTAACCAATACAGTAAGAAATTCGTAAGTGTCCATTAGAATATCAGAGAAATAATGCAAGAATAATGTTAAGCGTTTGTTTGGCTTTTATTTTTTACTTTAAATAGGCACCGTAGAATTTTCCAAGAAACGTTTTCAACGCTAAGTGCTTTTACAAGGGTCGTATTAGGTATACAGAAAGCGTTGTTGTATAAGGGTACCTTTTATCTTTTCTAAAAGATATTGTAACGAATTTTACATATACCTATGTTGAATGCTACAGGTGTGTTGCTTACTTCCTAAGGAACACTTAACTAGGGTTGCCACCCGTACTTTATTATAAAGTATTGTACATTATTTATGATACTTTATTTCACATGATTTGATTTCTCTGAGATTCGTTTAAGATATAATATACAAAAAGGGCGATTGTAAGAATTTTTGCGTAAAATAGAATGACGGAGTTACTGAAGTCGATGAGTTATCTACTGCACAAAAATGACAGCAAATATATAATATAACTGATGATAATTTTTCAAATTTGTTTAAAGTAAGTAACAAATGCCAAGACGCAAGAAATAAAGCGTCACTAAATCTGATAAAAAATGAACTACTTGTTTACTTTAACTCAAATCTAGGCTGTAATGATGCTGTACAATTGCTTAGCAGTGATAATTATTTATTAAAAGTTACTAAAAGTAATGAAAAATATGTTTTTAAGCAAAATAATAGAATAAAATAAATTGTACTTTATTTTGACACAGCGTACTTTTTTTTCTACCTTCTAGGTCGTCAGTCCTAAGTAAGACTGGTTGGACACGCACCTCCACTCTTTCCTATCCTGAGATAATCTTCGCATTTACCTAAAACTAGAACATTCCACATCCTTAACTATTTG
>NW_020439043.1:476432-482733 GCF_000699045.2 Agrilus planipennis | reverse complement strand
TTCTTGATGCATAGCATTAATTTATAAATACATTAAGATCTTAATAAGCTAGATTTATAACTAATTGACGTAAAGTGTATACCATTCACTTTTTTGCAGCTTTACATAACACTGTTGTAAAGCGTGTTACACTGGAAATAATTAACCACTGTAAGCGTGCGTTTTTTCAAAAATAAATAGGCAAATTTATGCTAATTACGTCAGATAAAGGTTCACTAACTTTGATGATTATGTGTCCTATCGTTAATTACTTGACAATAATTGTGAAAGGAATAAAAAAATTTAAAAGAAACATTATTTTTGTAATGCTCCTGTTTACTTAGTTTTAAAGCAACGTTTTCATTTTTAAGTTTAGGTGAAACCTTCATAGTTGTAGTTATAGAAGATAATAGATTTACCCGTATATGTACCGAGTGCAGGTAAAATTAATCAATTATAGCTTAACCAATACAGTAAGAAATTCGTAAGTGTCCATTAGAATATCAGAGAAATAATGCAAGAATAATGTTAAGCGTTTGTTTGGCTTTTATTTTTTACTTTAAATAGGCACCGTAGAATTTTCCAAGAAACGTTTTCAACGCTAAGTGCTTTTACAAGGGTCGTATTAGGTATACAGAAAGCGTTGTTGTATAAGGGTACCTATTATCTTTTCTAAAAGATATTGTAACGAATTTTACATATACCTATGTTGAATGCTACAGGTGTGTTGCTTACTTCCTAAGGAACACTTAACTAGGGTTGCCACCCGTACTTTATTATAAAGTATTGTACATTATTTATGATACTTTATTTCACATGATTTGATTTCTCTGAGATTCGTTTAAGATATAATATACAAAAAGGGCGATTGTAAGAATTTTTGCGTAAAATAGAATGACGGAGTTACTGAAGTCGATGATGCAATGTGGTGCAGTCTAGCAGGTTGTCTCATTGCAGGCTACGGTGGATAGAAATTCCATATCTTCCTCGGCTACCTCCATAGAAAATAGTTGGGCATATTCGTCATCATTAAACAGTGGTTTATCAACGATACTCAAATGTTTGTTACTGCTTACTGTTAAGTCCTAAGTTTTTCTCTTTTTTCGCTAGAATAATATTCACCAGTTTATCTGTTTGTAAATAGAATTGTATGGCAAACATTAATAATAGACATTCAGATTTCAACTTTCAAACAAGTCAGTTTTGCAGCAGTAACCATCCAAAATAGTTTTCGTTGTCGGACGAATTTGATAGTTTTAATTTGGACGTTGAAATTTAGTTTTATTGATTAGAATAGAAGTTCAAGTGAATGTTTTAAATAAAACAGTGAATTTTTATTCTTCATCGAAATTACGATCCAAATAACTAGTTGCACAATATTAATTTGACGTGCAACGTACAACGTTTGTACACTTACTATGTGTTCGTTGATAGTCCAATTGCTACTTCCACTGAATTCATGTGGACCAAACTTCGCGTTCTTGCTTGAATAGTAGAAAAACACCTTTATTCGAGCTGAATATANTCTCTATGAGCGACTCTAGTCTCTTGTTCAGAGTCGCTAAACAGTTTTTTTGTCAGTCTCTCTCAGCGACACCAGAGAGACTCGAGGAGAGACGGAGACTCGAGTCTCGCTTTCAGAGACCCTGAGAGACTGAACATTTTTATCTCGGACTACACTTAACTCTTTTAAAAACTTAATTTGTCGAAATTGATATTTTTTATGTAGATACAGCGACCAATAGCTTTAAATTTCGGATCTGCTTCTCTATAGAATGAGAACGAACAATAATAATAAGGTTTTTGTAAACCTTTAACTTAATACTGAATACAAAAAGATAAAATTATAGTGAGATAGAAATGCGTTACTAGGACGAACAGAGAATCTAAATTGAGAAAGAATTTACTTAATTACTGGTAGATACTCTTAAAACTAGATGAGGGGATGTAGGGGTGGGATCAATGGTTGGTAGGTTATTTGGTCTTCGACTATTGTTAGTGAGGGGGGAATAATTTCTGCAACATTGTCCTGGGAAACAGAGATATAACTGAGAAAACCCTTAACAAATGTAGGTAGAGAAAGTTTATTTTCGGAATAATATCGGCAGTATTCCAACATTTGGAAATATGTACCGATTCTAATAAATGTTTCTTTGCATGAAAAATAATTGTCATGAACTGTGCACCACAACCTATCAGAAACGTACATATTTCGTACGAAATACATCTCGTATACGTCCCCTGCTCGTCCCGTCAATGTGTGTTCAAACCTTTAATGATTTTATTTCACAGGACTCGTCCGTAACAGTATATTCGATGATAAGTCCGTACCTAACTTAGCCTTAACCGTCTTAAGTTGACCTCAGGTAAAAATCAGGCCCAGTTCCATTAACGCTGCCTATTTATATTTATCTCTTAAGATTGCAACTCAGGTATTTGCTTACTTACTTATTGTTGTATTTTATCATAAGGTTTAAACCATTGCTTAGCATTCCGGAGGACATCGATTCGATTCCAGGTCCGTCTGCCTTGGTCCAAGTTTTTCTGTGGTTTCCTTGGATCACTTAGGTAAATGCTGAGATAGTAAAATTCCACAGATAATCTTTCATTCTCTTCTGTCTTCATTTCGTCCGTCTCATCTTTCTCACCCGAACCACCACTCACCCATTCCCACAATTCCACAATTGCTGAAAGAAGGCTGAAGGGGGCATTTCGCCCTACCTTTCGGCATAGTCCGGAGGAACTGCCCGCTCACCTGCATTAGTGGCTAGTAGGAATGAAACACCCAAAAGTTTTTTTTTGTATCCGAGCAATGTATGTACATGTACATACAGTGTGAGAGACACCCCAAATCCCTTATGTTTAGTAAAGTCTCACAATATTTGAGTAGATAATTAGTCTTTTCAAAATTTTATAATATTAGTGGAACGGATATTAATGTCTCGCATTTAGCCCAAAAATCCTAATTACATATCTCTTTAATTGTTCTTTTCAATAATCTTTACATTTTTATTTATTTTTTTAATATTTTTTTTACTTTTTTCCATCACACGCAACCAACCTTTATCAAGTCTTCAGAAATATTTGTTTCACTGTTTGTCTCACACCAGAATCACTTTTATACATTTGTAGGTCCTACCATTCCTAAATTTTTCACTCTTGGAAATATCTTTGGTAGATCCAGATATATGACATCTTTGAATGCCAATGTGATTGTTGCAAGTTTTCACAGTTAGGTATCACTTTCAATATCAGGTTCAATATTCTTAAATACGTTTCCTCCGTTTTGTTTGGCAGTAATGCAAAAATCACTGACACGAGGGTTTTTTCTTCGCGGTCACTCTCTATATATCTTGGTGAGCTGTATAAATTGTTATGAACTTCTCCTAAACGTACCAACTATTATCTCCAAAATCACTAGAATTATCTACATTTCTCAAAACTGTTTACTTTTCAATGACTATGAATGATGAACTGACCATGGGAAATCACTTATGTCCATTACTAGTAGAAGTACTCATGAACAGCATTGAAAACATTATTTCAGATAACACCCATTTTAAAAATTACATTTTTTGGAATATAAATATTGATGATATAATAATCTAACCAAACCTAAAATTTTTGACCGCTCATAGAACCTGTTGTTTCTCCATTAACTGCTCGTGACATCGATAGCATCTGACAATGACCGAAACAGGGAGGATACGGCTTGAGCACCATTACTATAAAAGAAGGAATTTTTAATTATTTTTGCATTTTACTTTTAGGTAGTCCTTTTATTTTCTAAACTTTAGATTACGTGGATATTCTTGAAAATGAAATCTGCACTAGCTACATCTAAATTCTAAAGCGTATACAACTGTACAAACATTTACAAATATTTTGCAAAAAAACCAAGTCCAAGAGACTAAATAATTCAAAAAAAGTGTAATCAGTAGAAAACTGTGGGACTTTTTAAATATTAAGTTAAATTGATACTTATTGAAGTTCCCTGTACGCAATTGACGCAACATCCTGCATTAAAATTGTGATGATTTATTACGTTTCCGTAAAATGTATATTCCAGTAAGGATATGTAAATACGTATGTATCCACTTTCTAAAAGACTTTTACTTTTCATAAACAGCAGTTAATCGGTTATTATACGGAATGAATAATTTTATAAACGAATCAGTATTTGTGGCTCTCGGATGCGTAAGTGCCTCGTTCACTGTTGCCAACCTACTACAGGAAAAAATCCCACGCGCAGGTCCAAAAAATCCCATATTTTCTCTAAAAATCCCTCTACGCGCAGGTCCAAAAAGTCCCATATTTTCTCCAAAAATCCCTCCAACTTATAACTATTATTATTTTTGAATTTGTTATTTTAATCGTTTATTCGAAGAAAAAAATATACAATATTTCTGTAAACATGGACAACTTTTCGTGTCGATAGCATAATACCGATAATTTTATTGTATGCAATTATCTCGTTTCCCAAAAATGCAGACAAAACGAGGCCTAGGGGGTTTAGATGTTTAGATGTTCGGATTTCGGAACAATACACCAATTCAAACATTTATTTTTATTAGTTTTAACATCTGTTTCTGATCTGTTGACTGGTCACTTTCAAGATGTTAGCTGAAGACCATAGAATGATACGAAAATAATATACAATTCAAAAAAGTTCAAGACAATTTATCGTAGGGACTTGAGCAGGTACCTGCAGGCTGCTCCAGTAGGCTTGAACGCACGTCGCCGTCGTATATCAACCGTTTCATCGTACAGCATTATACGATTATAGCTGACAAAATTTTACGTTTACAATTAGCCAAATGAGCGCCTTCATAATATAATATCAGGTCAATAAAATCAAACAAAACCAACCAGAAAATGGCAAATTACAAAAAATCCCGCAAAAATAAGGAAAAATCCCTTTATCACTCGAGAACGTCGAAAATCCCTCGAATCGGGATAAATCCCTCGAAGTGGCAACACTGGCCTCGTTTGAGCGATCTTTTTAGTACTACAGAACGATCATGCGTCTAATATTTAAGTTGAAACCGTCAACTGATTTAGGCTTAAGCCTAGGCGGTTGCCAGTTGTTAAATTGCTTTGAAGCCGTCTCTGTCTTCCGTTAAATTCTTCGGTTTTTATGTGTGTGTGTGTCTTCGAAGCAATCTCTACAACTTCAAACAACAACAACAACGGGTTCTCCTGTTGAATGAAGTCCACAACCATAACTGTTGTGCTCTTCCACGCTTGCGTTTCGGCTGCAAACGTCACACTGTTATTTAAAATTCACGTGTAAAGAAAGTTGGGTACGTCGCATGGTGGAAACGTCGAAGCAAGTGCGTTTAATGGTTTAATGTCATGCACAACAACAACTGGTTGTGTCTCACAGCATTAGCGACCGAACGGCGTAATAATATTTCTCATCATTCATTATTCAAATCGGAAAAAGTTTTTACACGTATACGGGTTCGGCGGCCGTGGTGTTTGAACGAACGCAAGAACTGCAATAAAGTGATTTACTGTTAGTGGTGCATTTCTTTCCTTGAAGAAATAAGTGAGTGATAACGTGCCCGAAATGTGGTGCTCTAAAGAGTAGTTGACCAAGGTAATAAATAAGTGCCGGTACTACTTGGTTGTATAAGTATGAAGAAGAAAATAGAATGATTACGATTTGCAATTTTTAATAAGTATAATATTATTTTCTCAAGCATCTGGCACATAACGTTTATATAAATCAGATACAAGTTGTGTGTATGCTCTGTGCACATATTTTGTAGGTAACATTAGAATGTTTGAATGGCAACTTGTGCTACTTACTGATCCGGTTTAACAATTAATAATTTGTTAAGTAAATACTCTAAGGTGCGAAAATATTTGCTAATTTTATTGTTGTTACATTCTGTTTGCAATCTGTACTTCTCTTTGATCCTAAAGTACACACATAGGTGCCTAAATGCGTACCTCTGTACAAAGCAAAGATATCACTGTTATCGGAAACTGTTACTGAGCAACAATCAAAGAGAAAAGTGAAAACCTTACTAAAAAATCATTAAATCACCAAATAGGTATTAATATGTACATATATGCAGTTTCATATTTCTATTATCAATTAATTTAAATTAATCAGTCTAAATTGTGTAATATTAGAGAAATATTTTAAAATTATTCCATTCTTTTTAATAAATAGAAACTGTGTTCACTCTCGTCGTTCTTTGTACGAAAGAAAAAAAATATTTTGATAACTTTTACAAATTTTATTGTACTCGAGGTCAAACTATAGAGGAAGATATTTTTTTTTTGAAACTGTAGGTACCTACCCAATCTA
>NW_020439043.1:442488-473212 GCF_000699045.2 Agrilus planipennis | reverse complement strand
ATGTATTTTTTGAGCTTTCTTAGTAAATAGTGATTATTAAAGAAAGTGTTGTATTACGTGTCGAATAACAAATTCCCACTGAATACTTTCCTTTGATTAATTTTATAGTCATAAAATTTACCTGCGTATGTGTGGGTACATAGGTAGGTATACCTACTTACTAATCTTTCAATTGTTACGCAGTAACGCCTGGTCTTGGGTCAATGTACTTCTAGTGGCCCACGCTGTGGTGGCCAATTAAAATTGAATTAAAACAATAAACGAAATTGATGAGTACAAAAATATCAGGTTATGTTGAAGCATTTCAAGAAAGTTTATTATTATTTTAGCAAATAATTTTGGTTGTTGGGATTGGTGAATGCAATCCCGTAAAATAATTTCAATCCCGGTATTAGCGGGACTGAACATGTCAATCCTGCGTAATCCAGGTATCCGTGGGTACCGCAGATGCTGTAAGATCATAATTGAATGATTAACTGGAACCATATTTGAATGACTTTAACTGACATTAAATAAATTTTAATTATCAAATTTTTTATTACTATTTTAAAGAAATTAAACATTTTTTAATAAAAAATTAAACATTGACAATTAAAAATTATTTTGAAAATAACTGCATAAAGGTTAAACGGCTCCAGATATCGGAAACAAGTAGGAACAACCGTCATTAATGAATCATCACGCATCTCCACTCTTTCCTATCCTGAGTTAATCTCAGCATTTCCCTAAAACTAGAATAACCCATATCTCTAACTATTTGCGAACAGTAATCTAATCTAGGTGTACCTCTACTACACCTAACTCCTGTTTCGTTTCTGCCTCTAATATGTCTCTCACTAGACCTTCATGCTTGAGAAGGTGTCCTACCAACCTATCTCGCCTATTTCTTATTGACTATTCTCCTATTTTTTCTGAAACCTCTTCATTCCTAACCTTCTCTATCCACAGTATTCTCATCATTCGCCGGTAACACCACATTTCGAACTTTTTCGTTTCTGTCGCGCCCACCGTCTATGTTTCGCACCCGCACAGCGCCGCGCTCCAAACATACACCTTTAACAACCTTTTCCTGACAAGTAATTTATCCCTGACACCCTCACCCAGTTCCTGTACACTGTACAGTACACAGTCAAATTCGTCTTATTTCAATCACCCCCACTTCTCCGAAAAAAGGTTTTTATCAATCCCGCAAATCTTGCAGGATCTCGCTCACTTTACTAGTGAAATTAGTTCCGGTATTTCAGGGTTGCGATATCATGGTATTGGGACTAAACGAATACAATTTTCGTAGTACAAATGAATTTAAAAAGATCGCTTCATATGTTTAGATATTATAATTAGTTTTTTTAAATTATTAGTAAAAAAATATGTATAAGTAAGGGTAAATATACATAACGGAAAATAGCGTATAGAAAATTCATTAATTTAAAAATGTATTTTCTCTAATTTGGGTTTTGCCCACGTACATTGGCGCAAGGTGTATAAAGGTTGATGTCCAAATTTGAAAAGTTTTCAGCAGATATTTAATCTTGTTCACTGAATGAAGCTGGTCTAGCTAGCCACAATGTACAATTTATTGTATTATTTTATGCTACAATGAAGACAAACTTTCCTTGAAACTATAATTGATTTTGGTCTCACTTTATATTGTATTGTTAAAACATTTTCACATGTCTTAACATCAATTAAATCGTCGGTTTAATACAGTTATACGCTCAAAACGACTGAAAGATGTAGGCCATAATGAATGAATCTAGAAAGCGTCTTGAATAATAATAAGGGTGGACAACGCGTCATCGCGACGTATGTCTTCGGTAAGTACTTAAGTCGTCGTAAGGAAGTGTGTATGTTCCGCGTATTTGCGGAACTGCTTATTCGACACGCATTTTTCGAAGGTTTTGATGATTTTAAAATGGTGTGAAACGTTGGCGTTACTTTAACCACTGCATAACAAATATGTGCCCTATTATTAGAGAATTACTATTATACAGTGTCATACACGCGTGTGTGACAGAAGGCGGAAGTTCCGCGGAAAAACTGGAGCCGCCAACCATTATTAATGATCTTTTTATACTATTACTACATCATAGGGTATCACGGCCGGAATCCATGATAGAATTATGATTCGGACTGAAGATATATATAGACAGTTGCTGCTGACATCTTCAGGTGACAACGTCGGCGAATGTTATACTTCGAAGTGTCGGCAGTGAAAATTTTTCTGCTCACTCACAGTTTGTTTGGTGTTAAAATGTTTAATGGAAATAACGATTCGATTAAAATAATTTGAATTTAAAATGACCGGTATACATTTTAAAGTGGTCGTTGTTTATTCTACATTCAAAAAATCCGGCAACTTAATCAAATTTTCTCAAGGACAATGAGACTTTTAGGTTCATCAAATACCATTAATTGGACTTCAATTTATTTTTAATTATTTCAAGTTTTCGTATGAATATGTATGTACGTTTTGTTAACACGTTTATTGCTAGGATGTCGCAAGTGTTGTAATATAAGTACGTATGTGTTTCTGTATTTTTCAATAAAATTTTGTGGATAATAATACGTTTTCGTCTCACTCGGACGTCATACGGAGTTCTTATCAGTATATAAAAAGAGCGGTGATAAATATATGTACGTATTTTTATATTCTGTAAACCAATTAATCAATACGTTAAACTTTGAAATTGGTCATAGACCAGTTTGTGTTATTATCAAAAGGAATTTCTTTGCTCGATATTAAAATGTAATAAGATTCAGTATTTTTCCTGTTTAATAAAGTGATGTTAATTTGGTTTACCAATGAAATATAAAAGGCAGTGGCAGCTCGAGCCTAAGATACTAATCGTAAATTAAATAAATCGTAAGTCAAATAAGAACATCGAAGACGCGATCAACATCATTTAAGGCAGTACAATTGTAGAGATAGATATAGAGGGGCAAAAGATTAGTATGCTTAGATTTGCAGATGATATAGCAGTATTAGCACCTAGCAAGCGGGAGTTAGAGATAGTTTAAAATAAAAAATAAAAACCGTATTGTATGATCAATAAAAGTAATAAAAAGTAAGGAAAGAGCGAATATAAAGATAGGAGACGAAAGATTAGAAGAAGTGGCTAATTTTAAGTATCTAGGAAGTCAGATAAGTCAAGACGGATGGAGTAGTAGGGATATAAAGCAGAGGATAGCGCAGGCTCGAGTCGCCTTCAATAAAAAGAAGTTACTTTTATGCTCGCGAACGATTAATTTAGAAATTCAAAAAAAGATTGTCAAAGGTGTATGTTTGGAATACGGCGTTATACGGGTGCGAAACATGGACGGTGGGCGCGGCGGAAAAGAAAAGGTTAGAAGCGTTCGAAATATGGTGTTACATACGAATGATGAGGATACCGTGGAAATAGAAGGTTAGAACTATTTTTAAAAATATATCTGCTACAACAGTTTTTTAACGATTATTCAAAATAGGCTCCTGAAACGGTCGATTATTATTTATTGAGTTAGTTGCCGTCCTGAACTTGAATTTTATAATTTAAAGGGTACTTAATATAAACCCGGAAAACTCACATATATTACCTATACAATCCTTTAGTGTAATATTTTCAATGGAACTACCACGACAATTTTCAGCATCGACTTTTGTAAAGATTAAGGTGGGTGCACCCACATGTAGACTTCCTTAATCATTATCTAATTGCCTGAATGGTTATTAGAATCAATTAGTCTTTTAATGTCTAATTGTAAAATGACTACAGACATACGCACGTGGTTATCTATTTATTAGAATTTTAACATGATTAAGCTAAATACACAGATAATAAAGCTGTTCATATTCCGTTCTGGCCCTATTTTTTGAGAACCGAACATAGCGATACTTGGAGGGTTTTCCCCGGTTTATCTTGATGGACAAGTGATTCTTATTTTGCGGATTATCAACCTCGACTCCCATGGACACGCTAAATAATAGCAACTTGGTGAGTCACCTATGAAATGGGTAAGTCTCCCCAGGATCCTCTGGTGCGGGCAGGACTTATTTAATTCCCTGACCCCTGGTACGTCGCTTACTTGTCGAAGTGTCTTCTCTTCCAAAATGTGAAATGTAGATGCTGTCACTACGAATCCAACCTCGACCTCAGGGCAGGTAGGAGGATTTCCCACTTGGAGCTCTCGGGCCTCACATAGTAGGCACCAGTCACCATTACAAGTCCGTTGTTGGAGCGATGTGATGGGTAAAGACTATCCCAGTCTTGGTCATGTTTATTCGGTCTTGGTTTTGGTCTTGGTTTTGCGTGTTAACTATTGGTCTTGCTCATTTAATCTGATGCTTACTTTTATTTAAATAATTCTTTTAAACACAAATTTTTCCACAAATCCGGGTGTTCTGGCGAATTACNATATATATTTATTCATTCTGGTTTGTAAAAAATACTATAGGACCGTTAAAGAAGAAATCCAACAATAAAGCACAATATTTTTTGAATGTAATTTGTATTCTTCTTGCCTAATAGGAAAAACACAACACGAATGCGATTTTAATTGTTTCGTTTAATTTTACTCAAATACTTACCTTTGAATGTCAATAAAAACTAGCTAAATTTAGTGATCGCCGTTGATGAGTGCTGTTGTTACATAAACTACTTCGTTTCGCCGAAAAAAAAAAAATGGTACGATAATATTGTAATCCTTCATCCCTCTGCTGTAGTTCATAATTATTTACTACGACGTCCTGTTATTTTTTTGATTTTGTTTTTAGTTGCTTATATTAGAAAGGTATAGATGATGGTTGAGATCGAAAAAGGAGGTCTCCCCCACCACTGTACCATAAAAAGTTCGTGGAGGTCTCACCCCCATAAAAAGTTATGGGGGTTGAAAGTTGATTATTTTGACAATTTTCATACACTATAATTCAAATAAAATTCAATAAAAAAAATTATTTTTTAAAGAGAGGATGTATTAGAGGGTTTTTTAAAAAAAAATTTTTTTTAATTGAAGCCGAAACTTTTTTTAAAGTCATGGTCGCATTACTTTGGGGAGCAAGGTCAAAAACTGATAAACATTACGTTACGTAATCATGCCAGTTATTGGATTCGTGTACGATATGATTCATACTTGATTTATCTACGCTTTTTACGGCTAGTAGGCTTTTAAACGGTTTATGTAAAATTTTGAGTTTGGTTTTTTATGTATTTCCTAAGTTCTGATAGAAAACATTTTCGTACATTTGTTTCCCATTTGAATATTATATATAAAAGAAATTATGAGTGCTATCAGCACAGGACAAAGTAGTGTCACGTAGTTAGTATCAGCAATTTCTTATGCTGGTGTGTATGACGTGTTGCATACCTATTTACAAACAATTCCTGTAAATTTAATTTTTGAAACAATTTTTAACACAAAGAAAGTGATTAAGCAAATTGTTCACAAAAGTGAATTTCGAAGCAATGATGTTAACAGTTTCGAGATCGCAGTGACTGAAAGGGGGGAAGAAAACGTAATTTTCTAAAAGATTTCTCCTGGTTAAATTTGAACCTTTTGCGTGTACACATTATTTACTTTAAAAGTACTCCTCAATCGTCTACTCCTCAGAAGTAATTTTAAAACTACAAAAGTGAGCAAATCATTTGCTAAAAGTTAAATAAGTAATATTGTTTACACATCATTCATCAATCAATGCCATTGAATTTACTTTTAAACCCTTATTTTTACTGAACCAGATAAGTGGCGGCCATCTCCCTGACCGTTACTTACACTCAAATACAGTCAGTCGTTTTGACGATCCATCACGCCAAAGCTCTTCCGCCACCCTTTGTCTCGACTAGCCCTGAGCCAGACAGGGTGAATTCCGTCTGCGTCCCTTCAGCCCCTTTCGCCCCTCTTGTTCGTTCTCGCTGTCTTTCGACAGCTTCATCCTCTTCGTCCTCCCTCCCCAAATTTGGCCCACCTCCATCAACCCTACAGAATGTAGGGCAAACACGCGTCTGTCCGTTTTCGACTCAGCGCCACCCTTTCAGACGCGACAATGCGTTTTGTTTGGGGTAGGTGCGCGTAAAAAGGAGCGAGACAGAACTACTCACCGAGAGAGACGATAAGGAGGAATCCGCAGACAAGTTGGTTAGATAGCCCAAAGAAATATGTCTGGAACAACTTACTTTCCCTCTCACGATTCGTTCTGTTCTTTTATCGGAGATATGAAACGGGAATGTGTGTACATGGGATGTACTTTCATAAAGAATCGCTAGGTGCCATAAAATAGCCAAGAATTTGAGAAAAATCAATGGCTTGACTTCACATTTAGTTGAGATCTCACCATTCCATTCTCGATTCGGAAAAAGCAATAAATGCAATCGAAGTGACGCCATGTTTTCAACAATTATGTCATACGACAAAGCAAACAGCAAGCTCTGAATAATTCTACNATTTTTTAATAAAAAATTAAACATTGACAATTAAAAATTATTTTGAAAATAACTGCATAAAGGTTAAACGGCTCCAGATATCGGAAACAAGTAGGAACAACCGTCATTAATGAATCATCACGCATCTCCACTCTTTCCTATCCTGAGTTAATCTCAGCATTTCCCTAAAACTAGAATAACCCATATCTCTAACTATTTGCGAACAGTAATCTAATCTAGGTGTACCTCTACTACACCTAACTCCTGTTTCGTTTCTGCCTCTAATATGTCTCTCACTAGACCTTCATGCTTGAGAAGGTGTCCTACCAACCTATCTCGCCTATTTCTTATTGACTATTCTCCTATTTTTTCTGAAACCTCTTCATTCCTAACCTTCTCTATCCACAGTATTCTCATCATTCGCCGGTAACACCACATTTCGAACTTTTTCGTTTCTGTCGCGCCCACCGTCTATGTTTCGCACCCGCACAGCGCCGCGCTCCAAACATACACCTTTAACAACCTTTTCCTGACAAGTAATTTATCCCTGACACCCTCACCCAGTTCCTGTACACTGTACAGTACACAGTCAAATTCGTCTTATTTCAATCACCCCCACTTCTCCGAAAAAAGGTTTTTATCAATCCCGCAAATCTTGCAGGATCTCGCTCACTTTACTAGTGAAATTAGTTCCGGTATTTCAGGGTTGCGATATCATGGTATTGGGACTAAACGAATACAATTTTCGTAGTACAAATGAATTTAAAAAGATCGCTTCATATGTTTAGATATTATAATTAGTTTTTTTAAATTATTAGTAAAAAAATATGTATAAGTAAGGGTAAATATACATAACGGAAAATAGCGTATAGAAAATTCATTAATTTAAAAATGTATTTTCTCTAATTTGGGTTTTGCCCACGTACATTGGCGCAAGGTGTATAAAGGTTGATGTCCAAATTTGAAAAGTTTTCAGCAGATATTTAATCTTGTTCACTGAATGAAGCTGGTCTAGCTAGCCACAATGTACAATTTATTGTATTATTTTATGCTACAATGAAGACAAACTTTCCTTGAAACTATAATTGATTTTGGTCTCACTTTATATTGTATTGTTAAAACATTTTCACATGTCTTAACATCAATTAAATCGTCGGTTTAATACAGTTATACGCTCAAAACGACTGAAAGATGTAGGCCATAATGAATGAATCTAGAAAGCGTCTTGAATAATAATAAGGGTGGACAACGCGTCATCGCGACGTATGTCTTCGGTAAGTACTTAAGTCGTCGTAAGGAAGTGTGTATGTTCCGCGTATTTGCGGAACTGCTTATTCGACACGCATTTTTCGAAGGTTTTGATGATTTTAAAATGGTGTGAAACGTTGGCGTTACTTTAACCACTGCATAACAAATATGTGCCCTATTATTAGAGAATTACTATTATACAGTGTCATACACGCGTGTGTGACAGAAGGCGGAAGTTCCGCGGAAAAACTGGAGCCGCCAACCATTATTAATGATCTTTTTATACTATTACTACATCATAGGGTATCACGGCCGGAATCCATGATAGAATTATGATTCGGACTGAAGATATATATAGACAGTTGCTGCTGACATCTTCAGGTGACAACGTCGGCGAATGTTATACTTCGAAGTGTCGGCAGTGAAAATTTTTCTGCTCACTCACAGTTTGTTTGGTGTTAAAATGTTTAATGGAAATAACGATTCGATTAAAATAATTTGAATTTAAAATGACCGGTATACATTTTAAAGTGGTCGTTGTTTATTCTACATTCAAAAAATCCGGCAACTTAATCAAATTTTCTCAAGGACAATGAGACTTTTAGGTTCATCAAATACCATTAATTGGACTTCAATTTATTTTTAATTATTTCAAGTTTTCGTATGAATATGTATGTACGTTTTGTTAACACGTTTATTGCTAGGATGTCGCAAGTGTTGTAATATAAGTACGTATGTGTTTCTGTATTTTTCAATAAAATTTTGTGGATAATAATACGTTTTCGTCTCACTCGGACGTCATACGGAGTTCTTATCAGTATATAAAAAGAGCGGTGATAAATATATGTACGTATTTTTATATTCTGTAAACCAATTAATCAATACGTTAAACTTTGAAATTGGTCATAGACCAGTTTGTGTTATTATCAAAAGGAATTTCTTTGCTCGATATTAAAATGTAATAAGATTCAGTATTTTTCCTGTTTAATAAAGTGATGTTAATTTGGTTTACCAATGAAATATAAAAGGCAGTGGCAGCTCGAGCCTAAGATACTAATCGTAAATTAAATAAATCGTAAGTCAAATAAGAACATCGAAGACGCGATCAACATCATTTAAGGCAGTACAATTGTAGAGATAGATATAGAGGGGCAAAAGATTAGTATGCTTAGATTTGCAGATGATATAGCAGTATTAGCACCTAGCAAGCGGGAGTTAGAGATAGTTTAAAATAAAAAATAAAAACCGTATTGTATGATCAATAAAAGTAATAAAAAGTAAGGAAAGAGCGAATATAAAGATAGGAGACGAAAGATTAGAAGAAGTGGCTAATTTTAAGTATCTAGGAAGTCAGATAAGTCAAGACGGATGGAGTAGTAGGGATATAAAGCAGAGGATAGCGCAGGCTCGAGTCGCCTTCAATAAAAAGAAGTTACTTTTATGCTCGCGAACGATTAATTTAGAAATTCAAAAAAAGATTGTCAAAGGTGTATGTTTGGAATACGGCGTTATACGGGTGCGAAACATGGACGGTGGGCGCGGCGGAAAAGAAAAGGTTAGAAGCGTTCGAAATATGGTGTTACATACGAATGATGAGGATACCGTGGAAATAGAAGGTTAGAACTATTTTTAAAAATATATCTGCTACAACAGTTTTTTAACGATTATTCAAAATAGGCTCCTGAAACGGTCGATTATTATTTATTGAGTTAGTTGCCGTCCTGAACTTGAATTTTATAATTTAAAGGGTACTTAATATAAACCCGGAAAACTCACATATATTACCTATACAATCCTTTAGTGTAATATTTTCAATGGAACTACCACGACAATTTTCAGCATCGACTTTTGTAAAGATTAAGGTGGGTGCACCCACATGTAGACTTCCTTAATCATTATCTAATTGCCTGAATGGTTATTAGAATCAATTAGTCTTTTAATGTCTAATTGTAAAATGACTACAGACATACGCACGTGGTTATCTATTTATTAGAATTTTAACATGATTAAGCTAAATACACAGATAATAAAGCTGTTCATATTCCGTTCTGGCCCTATTTTTTGAGAACCGAACATAGCGATACTTGGAGGGTTTTCCCCGGTTTATCTTGATGGACAAGTGATTCTTATTTTGCGGATTATCAACCTCGACTCCCATGGACACGCTAAATAATAGCAACTTGGTGAGTCACCTATGAAATGGGTAAGTCTCCCCAGGATCCTCTGGTGCGGGCAGGACTTATTTAATTCCCTGACCCCTGGTACGTCGCTTACTTGTCGAAGTGTCTTCTCTTCCAAAATGTGAAATGTAGATGCTGTCACTACGAATCCAACCTCGACCTCAGGGCAGGTAGGAGGATTTCCCACTTGGAGCTCTCGGGCCTCACATAGTAGGCACCAGTCACCATTACAAGTCCGTTGTTGGAGCGATGTGATGGGTAAAGACTATCCCAGTCTTGGTCATGTTTATTCGGTCTTGGTTTTGGTCTTGGTTTTGCGTGTTAACTATTGGTCTTGCTCATTTAATCTGATGCTTACTTTTATTTAAATAATTCTTTTAAACACAAATTTTTCCACAAATCCGGGTGTTCTGGCGAATTACTTCGCGCAAAGTGCGCATAACTTGTAGGTAACATTCCCTTCTTAATATTTCCTTATTGACCGTTCTACTTTGTGGCAAGAACTCATGATGCACCACGCCACTGCAATTGAAGAAAACTGTAAGCAAAATCTTCACATTCGACCTAACTTGGTGCGCTTTTTTCGGTCTTGACTGGTGCGGCAGCTTCAATTAGGATAATTGAGCTTTGCTTTCCAGGTTATAACCATAAACCCATGATTCGTCACTAGTTATGATCCTCTGGAGCAAAGAAGGTGAACAAAAAAGTACCTTTTTGTATCATTCAACTTGCCAGTTTTTGCACAGCAAAAACTCATACAACTTTCCGTCGGATTGACAATTTTCTTCTTACAATTTGTGGATAAATATCAGAGCACACTTTCAACTTTCGCCATTATATTTTCCGCAATGTCCTACCAACCTAATTTGCTTTTTCTAACCTAAATTAGTGTGTCTAGTTACATTTTCATTACTGCCAACTTAGTTTTGTTTTAACTCTATATAATAACTGAAAATGGTGACAAGTAAAATTAATTCACCTCAACAATCCAACAGCTTCTTAGCAATGTTAATACGAAGCTGTATTTGGTCTAAATCGAGCAATTTTGGTAGATACTAATTTCGCGGCGACCCGTCTCATGCCAAATCATTGGTAAAAATCGAATGGCAGGAGCCAATCGATATGTTTAGGTCCTCAGCAACTTGTCTAACGGTGATTCGACGATTAGCCAATACTATTTTCTTCACTTGATCAGTGTTTTCTTCTGTTGATGACGCGCTCGGGTGTCCAGGCGACATTCGGAATGCGTCCGCGCACTCAATTTTGGTTTTCACAAAAAATTTGATACAGATTCTTTGATCCATTTTTTGAAATAGGTAAAAATCGAAGACGAGCCAAAACACGTGCAAGCAAAGCAGCTGTCAAAAATTAACTGAACATTCAACATGGCTGAACTTGTCGGTATATTTGAAAGACATGAGTACCAACATAAAGCCTTAAAAAAATCTAAAATCGAATATGCGTAACCTGCGGAATTTCAAAATTCGGGATACTTTCTGAACAGACCTCGTACATGGTCACCATTTAACATTGGATTGTTTGGAAGAGTTCATTTAAAGGATAATTATTATTATCAATTTTTTTAATGTATAAAGTAAACAACTGTTTAGTTAATTGAAGTACATATTTATCTACCTATTTCAATAAATTGCGTTAGCTATTTACCACAGTAATAATCATTTCAATCATAAAGCAAACAATTGCATGCTTACAGAGAGGTAGTTAATTGTTTTACGTTTATACGATGTTTCACCTATGACCTTAAAAATGTTACGAAATTTATGAAATCACATCGGTGTCCGTACAATAAGAACAAGGTTATCAACACTATGTTATAAAAAAAAACGAGTCATTAATTTTTCTTGGTCGTTTGTTATAAATACATTTTGCAGCCACACTTATTCGTTACAGTTTAGGTTTCTTAAAGATTTGCGAAAAGTTGATGTTTTAATTGGTCTTTGATAAGAAATTGCTGATGAATAACGGATTCGTGTAGCAACGTATCAAAGTTCTCTTATTAATTTATTTTTTGCAAAACATGTGGAAGAAAATACACAAAATTTTTCATATGCCAAAGTATTTCGAAACGCTTCCTGTATAATTTGATAATCCTACTCTGGGAAAGTCCCTAATTTGGTGCCAAATGTTAGTGTAGTTTTACAATAAATAGAAACTTTATTAACTTTCATCAAATCTGAGTTTTCATTCAGTAAAACAACAATAAAATATAACGTCATAAAATTGCTTTTCCTTAACCAAACTGTAACCTTCGATCTTCAAAAATTGTGACATTTAAAGTTCCGATTTTCATCACTAGTTGTGATAGGGTAAATAGTAAAATGAAAAAGTCAAATAAGATGTAGCAAAATTATTATAATAGTTAGTTTTATCCAATTATTTTGGTATTTAACTGAAAAAAATGGTTTATTTTGATGTAAGTACGTGTTTTGTTAAAAATTGTCTTTTGTTCTTAATGCTAACTGTAATCATAAGTTTAATTTTAAAACGTATTTGTGCAGTTCCATAATTATTTAAGAACTCTGAAGAGAGTCCGTTTGGAAATTATGCATAGGTGGGGCTTCGTACAAAAATAGTTTCAAAAAATCTTTTACGTACTATAGATTGGTGCATATGGGACACCAAGGATTGAGTATTATGCATCGAGATAAGCGCTGTAATACTTTCTCCATAAACAATAGCCCACCGTGGATAAACTGGAACTTGGACTGATTTTTTTGTGGAGGTCCACTTATGCATACTTATTGGTATGTTTTAGTATGTATGTTTGTATGTCCCAGCTTCCCAGTCCTCCTGTTTCTTTATTTGTACAGCTATTACAATGAAATAGAAATAAAATTGATGGTATTTTGGGACCTCCTCCCTCAGAGTGGAAATTGTCCTCTGAAATTTTTAGTACAAAGTAGGTCCCCTAAAATGCAACTAAAACTGTCGTTAGGACCTTTCGATTGTAACCCATGTAATTTTTAAACCGCCGATGCAAAATATCTAAAATAATTCTAAAAGCTTTTTTGACATTTACTTTTAATGAAATTTTAAACAAAAAGTGTAGAAAAACTAGTTAATGAAAAATTTACAAAGTACGTTTTTTTATATTTTTTGTTTTGATGGTTAGACAGTGTGTGATTTTTCAAAGATGTGTTTAGTACTTTATTTTTTGTTACGTGTCCTCAATAGATACGTCTACGAACAATTTCCTTTATGTCCTCTATTTCCAATAAATTAAATGTAAAATTTGGAAACATACTGGTGACAGGTTTTGATGAACACCATCATAGGAGCAATAGGATTCTTTTTTGGGGGCGCTTGGTCATATTGTAGTTTTTCGTGATAATTACCCTCCACTAACACTACTGTAGGAACAAAATAAAATAGGGTTGTAATTAAATGGACATTGAAATAATACTAAAATGCCTTCAAAAAGATATGAATAAACACTAAGGATAGTATTTTAAACTTTTATTAAAGGTAATATACCTACGACAAATACTAAGAATATTATATGTCACTTTCGATAGACAGAATGCACTTTGAGAAAACAATCTTTCACTTTCAAGAAAAATTGTCCAATTTAAATATTTTTACCACTCAATAAAAAAATGTTTACACCAAACAATGGTACATAACACATTAAGTTACGCTAGAATGTGATGTATTAGGTATTTTCAAACCATAACCTCATTAATGTAAAGAGTCATTTAAACTCAGTTAACTATTTTTTGATTAAATTGTCAAACTGGGATTGTATGACATTAGTTTACGCAAACAGATTAAAACGAATTTGGATCTCGTTCAAATCAACATGTTGATCCAAAATAAAAAAAAAGCATACTATTCTGTCACAGAAATGATAAAATAACAAACTCACTGGAGGCCATTTATATTCAGATCCTCCTGTTTATGACAAAATCTAAAGTCCAAAAATAAAAGCAAAAATACTTGCTTGTGAGTTTCTAACCATTACTGGGTTACCTTTGGAATATAACCCAAAAGTCAACCCTTCCAGGATCGAAGGTGTCATGCGGAACAACAATCACAGGGTACCTAATAATTACAATATTTTGTCACGTTGCGGTGGAACATCAATCACTGGACAACAATTAATAAACACTAAAAATTCTAATTCTAAGGAAGAACATCTCCTTTCGTACAGTCTAAGGAGAAACACCAATAATTACAAAATAATATCTATTTAAGTTACTAAGAAATTTGTTTTATTTTGGGATGTTAATTTTAGTTTGAGGGGCTGTTTATATTTAGATTTAACTCTTAATATTAGAAATTTATTGTTGTTATGATTATTCCAAAATGTTTTTCCTTCATTGATGCAATTAGTCAATGAAACAGCATTACTTAAAAAGCCCAAACTTGGGTAGGTACTCAATTTTAGCTTGTTGTTCAGAAATGTATGTAGTTCATTCAAATCTACGTTAAAACTTTTATATGTACCTATTAAAGTAGTTTTTCTTGTACTTCTAATGGTTAGCAAACACGTTGCTTNCTCAATATTTTTATGTATTTTTCATTAGTTTTATCTTTGAATATTGTTTAAGAATGACTATATAAATATTTACATGCCTAGAAATTTATAAAAATTGGCATATGGGGGTGAGACCGCCACGAACTTTTTATGGTACAGTGGTGGGAGAGATCTCCTCTTTCGATCCTCCCCATCATCTAGACATTTACCGAAAGTGGAAAGTCAAACAGACACTCCCAAAAAACAATAGTTCATAATCTAATTAAACCATGTATTTATTTTCTCATATTATGTTTTATCGATTACACTCTATTTTATCTCGTTCTCTTCTTACTAAACCTTAGATACGTTTTAAATTGAAACTGCTGACGTCAAATACTGGTTGATCATACCATTTTATTTTTGTTTTATTTTACTTATTAAAAATAAATCGTTCAGGTTATTATCATAGAAATGCGATTTTTAATGAGAATATCACTATTTATTGCTAAATATACTGCTTTCCGTTAAATGCCAGAATTCTTTGAAAACTACTTAAAATTCCGTTTGTCGCTCGCAGTTTTGGACTAACGACTGAGAGAATGAAGGTGAATAAGGTGCTGATACACCCGACAAACCCACTTCCTAAATTTGTCGTTGAACGTATAAATTTTGTCTCGATGGAGAACGGACAAGCATCAAAAGATGATGTACAGGATTATGATGTAAACAATTGTTTACGAAAGTCGATAATACGACTGAATTTGGACACAACGCATCCTGAGGAACGCGCGAAACAGAACAATTTTTCTTCGTTGGATTCAAGTCCAGAGGGTAGCATTTTTACCTACCCTACAATAAATTGCTCCCCGTCGCCGTGTGTCTTTTACCCGGAAACATTAGTTGTGAAGAACAGCGGTTCGAAACGTAGGAAGTCGAATTCGCGATCTCCATCTCCAAGTTCTCCGAATTTTCCGGGATGTTCAAGAAGATCCTCCAGTCCATGTTTAAAGGGCCTAAATTGCAGGAGAGGTTCAAACTCGCAACTCACGGGTTATGAACATTATCAGAAGAGTTTGCTTGAGGTGCCTTGTAGCTGCGACTACGGAGACGCATCCAGTGATGATTTGAGTTCGGAATGGGAATCCGATGTTCCAGACGTTCCACCGCCAAGAGAAAGCAAGGTAAGCAAGCAAGTGATGCACTGTCTTGTCTTCTAAGAACAATTTTACCAGAAACGGTGATTTGAACGATTCTAGTAAAAAAGCAGTCTCTTTATTCTGAATAAAAAATACTGTCAGACAAAATAAGCATTTTGTCTGCTCTAATGTTATTTACAAGAGGGATTTAATATTTTTCGCTTTGTTTTGGGGTTTGGGCACAAATTAGGTAATGATAATTAGGGGGAAGGGAAAGTCCCAGAGAGGTGGTGAGAGGCGGTCAATGTTTACTCTACTTAACAATTTTATAATTTATTTAAAATTGAATTATTGGCAATAAAAAAAAATTTTTTTTAATTGAAGCCGAAACTTTTTTTAAAGTCATGGTCGCATTACTTTGGGGAGCAAGGTCAAAAACTGATAAACATTACGTTACGTAATCATGCCAGTTATTGGATTCGTGTACGATATGATTCATACTTGATTTATCTACGCTTTTTACGGCTAGTAGGCTTTTAAACGGTTTATGTAAAATTTTGAGTTTGGTTTTTTATGTATTTCCTAAGTTCTGATAGAAAACATTTTCGTACATTTGTTTCCCTTTTGAATATTATATATAAAAGAAATTATGAGTGCTATCAGCACAGGACAAAGTAGTGTCACGTAGTTAGTATCAGCAATTTCTTATGCTGGTGTGTATGACGTGTTGCATACCTATTTACAAACAATTCCTGTAAAATTTAATTTTTCAAACAATTTTTAACACAACGAAAGTGATTAAATGAATTGTTCACAAAAGTGAATTTCGGCCACTCGAACAAATGCTGTTAACAGTTTCGAGCTCACAGTGACTGATAGGGGGCAAGGACTTGTTTTCAATAATAATAATAATAAGTATCGGAGCATATAGAGAAAAATTCCATTCAATTAACAGTAAACAGAAAAATCAAATAATGGTTAAGTGGAATATCCAACTATTGAGGGAGACGCATATCTACGTCAAAAATGATAAGAATATAAAATATTTACACTAATTTACATATTGAACGCTATGAATAAACAGTGAAAATGTATCCTTCTCACATTTGAAGGCATTCCATTGTTAGTTGCTCATTATTTTCGATTCGAAAAAACATCATTTTGATCAGCATCATGAATGAATTAATTACATTTAAATTAAGGATACACTTGAACTATGAGACGCTTTAATATATGGATTAAGACAGCAGGTAAAAGTTGGTCTATGTTCTATCGGAGCTGTCTACGACGCGCTGATGAGATCCAAAAAGGTCGAAATCGCGATCCGCGTCTGGCAGTTTCGACAGAATACAGACCACTTCGAATTATTTTATGAGACACTGTTATTATGTCTTATTGTAGTCACCAGATAAAGATTAGATAATGGATAATTGTAATATGTATTTTTTGAGCTTTCTTAGTAAATAGTGATTATTAAAGAAAGTGTTGTATTACGTGTCGAATAACAAATTCCCACTGAATACTTTCCTTTGATTAATTTTATAGTCATAAAATTTACCTGCGTATGTGTGGGTACATAGGTAGGTATACCTACTTACTAATCTTTCAATTGTTACGCAGTAACGCCTGGTCTTGGGTCAATGTACTTCTAGTGGCCCACGCTGTGGTGGCCAATTAAAATTGAATTAAAACAATAAACGAAATTGATGAGTACAAAAATATCAGGTTATGTTGAAGCATTTCAAGAAAGTTTATTATTATTTTAGCAAATAATTTTGGTTGTTGGGATTGGTGAATGCAATCCCGTAAAATAATTTCAATCCCGGTATTAGCGGGACTGAACATGTCAATCCTGCGTAATCCAGGTATCCGTGGGTACCGCAGATGCTGTAAGATCATAATTGAATGATTAACTGGAACCATATTTGAATGACTTTAACTGACATTAAATAAATTTTAATTATCAAATTTTTTATTACTATTTTAAAGAAATTAAACATTTTTTAATAAAAAATTAAACATTGACAATTAAAAATTATTTTGAAAATAACTGCATAAAGGTTAAACGGCTCCAGATATCGGAAACAAGTAGGAACAACCGTCATTAATGAATCATCACGCATCTCCACTCTTTCCTATCCTGAGTTAATCTCAGCATTTCCCTAAAACTAGAATAACCCATATCTCTAACTATTTGCGAACAGTAATCTAATCTAGGTGTACCTCTACTACACCTAACTCCTGTTTCGTTTCTGCCTCTAATATGTCTCTCACTAGACCTTCATGCTTGAGAAGGTGTCCTACCAACCTATCTCGCCTATTTCTTATTGACTATTCTCCTATTTTTTCTGAAACCTCTTCATTCCTAACCTTCTCTATCCACAGTATTCTCATCATTCGCCGGTAACACCACATTTCGAACTTTTTCGTTTCTGTCGCGCCCACCGTCTATGTTTCGCACCCGCACAGCGCCGCGCTCCAAACATACACCTTTAACAACCTTTTCCTGACAAGTAATTTATCCCTGACACCCTCACCCAGTTCCTGTACACTGTACAGTACACAGTCAAATTCGTCTTATTTCAATCACCCCCACTTCTCCGAAAAAAGGTTTTTATCAATCCCGCAAATCTTGCAGGATCTCGCTCACTTTACTAGTGAAATTAGTTCCGGTATTTCAGGGTTGCGATATCATGGTATTGGGACTAAACGAATACAATTTTCGTAGTACAAATGAATTTAAAAAGATCGCTTCATATGTTTAGATATTATAATTAGTTTTTTTAAATTATTAGTAAAAAAATATGTATAAGTAAGGGTAAATATACATAACGGAAAATAGCGTATAGAAAATTCATTAATTTAAAAATGTATTTTCTCTAATTTGGGTTTTGCCCACGTACATTGGCGCAAGGTGTATAAAGGTTGATGTCCAAATTTGAAAAGTTTTCAGCAGATATTTAATCTTGTTCACTGAATGAAGCTGGTCTAGCTAGCCACAATGTACAATTTATTGTATTATTTTATGCTACAATGAAGACAAACTTTCCTTGAAACTATAATTGATTTTGGTCTCACTTTATATTGTATTGTTAAAACATTTTCACATGTCTTAACATCAATTAAATCGTCGGTTTAATACAGTTATACGCTCAAAACGACTGAAAGATGTAGGCCATAATGAATGAATCTAGAAAGCGTCTTGAATAATAATAAGGGTGGACAACGCGTCATCGCGACGTATGTCTTCGGTAAGTACTTAAGTCGTCGTAAGGAAGTGTGTATGTTCCGCGTATTTGCGGAACTGCTTATTCGACACGCATTTTTCGAAGGTTTTGATGATTTTAAAATGGTGTGAAACGTTGGCGTTACTTTAACCACTGCATAACAAATATGTGCCCTATTATTAGAGAATTACTATTATACAGTGTCATACACGCGTGTGTGACAGAAGGCGGAAGTTCCGCGGAAAAACTGGAGCCGCCAACCATTATTAATGATCTTTTTATACTATTACTACATCATAGGGTATCACGGCCGGAATCCATGATAGAATTATGATTCGGACTGAAGATATATATAGACAGTTGCTGCTGACATCTTCAGGTGACAACGTCGGCGAATGTTATACTTCGAAGTGTCGGCAGTGAAAATTTTTCTGCTCACTCACAGTTTGTTTGGTGTTAAAATGTTTAATGGAAATAACGATTCGATTAAAATAATTTGAATTTAAAATGACCGGTATACATTTTAAAGTGGTCGTTGTTTATTCTACATTCAAAAAATCCGGCAACTTAATCAAATTTTCTCAAGGACAATGAGACTTTTAGGTTCATCAAATACCATTAATTGGACTTCAATTTATTTTTAATTATTTCAAGTTTTCGTATGAATATGTATGTACGTTTTGTTAACACGTTTATTGCTAGGATGTCGCAAGTGTTGTAATATAAGTACGTATGTGTTTCTGTATTTTTCAATAAAATTTTGTGGATAATAATACGTTTTCGTCTCACTCGGACGTCATACGGAGTTCTTATCAGTATATAAAAAGAGCGGTGATAAATATATGTACGTATTTTTATATTCTGTAAACCAATTAATCAATACGTTAAACTTTGAAATTGGTCATAGACCAGTTTGTGTTATTATCAAAAGGAATTTCTTTGCTCGATATTAAAATGTAATAAGATTCAGTATTTTTCCTGTTTAATAAAGTGATGTTAATTTGGTTTACCAATGAAATATAAAAGGCAGTGGCAGCTCGAGCCTAAGATACTAATCGTAAATTAAATAAATCGTAAGTCAAATAAGAACATCGAAGACGCGATCAACATCATTTAAGGCAGTACAATTGTAGAGATAGATATAGAGGGGCAAAAGATTAGTATGCTTAGATTTGCAGATGATATAGCAGTATTAGCACCTAGCAAGCGGGAGTTAGAGATAGTTTAAAATAAAAAATAAAAACCGTATTGTATGATCAATAAAAGTAATAAAAAGTAAGGAAAGAGCGAATATAAAGATAGGAGACGAAAGATTAGAAGAAGTGGCTAATTTTAAGTATCTAGGAAGTCAGATAAGTCAAGACGGATGGAGTAGTAGGGATATAAAGCAGAGGATAGCGCAGGCTCGAGTCGCCTTCAATAAAAAGAAGTTACTTTTATGCTCGCGAACGATTAATTTAGAAATTCAAAAAAAGATTGTCAAAGGTGTATGTTTGGAATACGGCGTTATACGGGTGCGAAACATGGACGGTGGGCGCGGCGGAAAAGAAAAGGTTAGAAGCGTTCGAAATATGGTGTTACATACGAATGATGAGGATACCGTGGAAATAGAAGGTTAGAACTATTTTTAAAAATATATCTGCTACAACAGTTTTTTAACGATTATTCAAAATAGGCTCCTGAAACGGTCGATTATTATTTATTGAGTTAGTTGCCGTCCTGAACTTGAATTTTATAATTTAAAGGGTACTTAATATAAACCCGGAAAACTCACATATATTACCTATACAATCCTTTAGTGTAATATTTTCAATGGAACTACCACGACAATTTTCAGCATCGACTTTTGTAAAGATTAAGGTGGGTGCACCCACATGTAGACTTCCTTAATCATTATCTAATTGCCTGAATGGTTATTAGAATCAATTAGTCTTTTAATGTCTAATTGTAAAATGACTACAGACATACGCACGTGGTTATCTATTTATTAGAATTTTAACATGATTAAGCTAAATACACAGATAATAAAGCTGTTCATATTCCGTTCTGGCCCTATTTTTTGAGAACCGAACATAGCGATACTTGGAGGGTTTTCCCCGGTTTATCTTGATGGACAAGTGATTCTTATTTTGCGGATTATCAACCTCGACTCCCATGGACACGCTAAATAATAGCAACTTGGTGAGTCACCTATGAAATGGGTAAGTCTCCCCAGGATCCTCTGGTGCGGGCAGGACTTATTTAATTCCCTGACCCCTGGTACGTCGCTTACTTGTCGAAGTGTCTTCTCTTCCAAAATGTGAAATGTAGATGCTGTCACTACGAATCCAACCTCGACCTCAGGGCAGGTAGGAGGATTTCCCACTTGGAGCTCTCGGGCCTCACATAGTAGGCACCAGTCACCATTACAAGTCCGTTGTTGGAGCGATGTGATGGGTAAAGACTATCCCAGTCTTGGTCATGTTTATTCGGTCTTGGTTTTGGTCTTGGTTTTGCGTGTTAACTATTGGTCTTGCTCATTTAATCTGATGCTTACTTTTATTTAAATAATTCTTTTAAACACAAATTTTTCCACAAATCCGGGTGTTCTGGCGAATTACTTCGCGCAAAGTGCGCATAACTTGTAGGTAACATTCCCTTCTTAATATTTCCTTATTGACCGTTCTACTTTGTGGCAAGAACTCATGATGCACCACGCCACTGCAATTGAAGAAAACTGTAAGCAAAATCTTCACATTCGACCTANGATAGTTAATAACTTTAATTAATGTATCGTTTTCTTCTTTTGATACGGTAAATCGCAACAGATCATTAGAAGATGCCAAAGTTAAAATAATTAAGACGTTTTCAAATAATTCTCTAGGATTTTGATAATTGTTTACTATATATGTTAAGTTAGGGTTTGATTGCGATTGTTTAAGTTCTATATTTTCATCGAAACTGGGACTTTCTGTGTCGTGAAGAATAAAGTTTACCTTTTTTATTTTATCAGAAGGAAAGAGAATTTCGTAAGTATGATTTTTATCGTTAAATTTTCCTACCACGGTCTTAGGTGTGTCATAAGATCTTTCGTCCATAAGAAATATATCATAATCAATACCCTCGGGTATATCCGCAACACTTCTTTCAAACATATTAACTTTTAATGAATTTTGAATTTCGGGTTCAATTTTGATTCTTGAAAGAGCATCCGCGTTTCTATTTAATGTTCCTTTCTTATAAATGACTTCATAACTGTACTCTTCAAGCTTTAAACGCCATCTAATTAGTCTGGAGCCCGGATCTTTAATACTAAATAACCACGTAAGTGGACGGTGATCAGTTATAATTTTGAAGTGTGTTCCATACAGATATGGCCGAAAATGTTTTGTAGCCCATACGATGGCAAGCAGCTCTCTTTCTATCGTAGAATATCTTGTTTCTGCCGAATTAAGTGTTCTACTGGCATACGCCACAGGCAAGTCTTTACCTATAGGGCCTTGTGAAAGGACAGCTCCAATAGCGTATTGTGAGGCATCTGTTGTCAAAATAAACTGTTCTTCGAATCGAGGATATTGCAACACAGGGGATTGAGTCAAATAAGTTTTGAGTTCTGTGAATGAATTTTGACATTGGTCTGTCCAAAGAAATTGTGTATCTTTTTTTAATAAAACGGTCAAGGGTTTCGCGATCTTAGCATAATTAGGAATGAATTTACGATAATAACCGCTCAGTCCCAAAAATGATTTGATGTCTTTTGCGGTTTTGGGCACTGGAAAGTTGGAAATAGCTTGTATTTTCTGCGGATTTGGTTTTATTCCATCCCTAGACACAATATGTCCTAAAAATTCCGTTTCTTTTTTGAGGAACTCACTTTTATCAATCTGTATTTTTAAATTAAATTCTCTCAGACGTTTGAAAACATTTCTTAAGCGGTTGTTATGATCTTCTAATGAATTTCCATATATAACAATATCGTCCAAATATACTAAACACTGTTTGGGAGTGAGACCTGTCAATACCGAATTCATTGCCCTTTGGAACGTTGAGGGAGCATTAATCAGGCCAAATGGCATTCTTAGAAATTCATAATGTCCCTCGCTAGTGGAAAAAGCAGTTTTTGATATTGAATTTGGATGTATTTCGACCTGGTGAAAACCACTGGCAAGATCTAGAGTAGAAAAGTATTGCGCGTGTCCTAAATTGTCAAAAATTTCGTCTATATTTGGAATGGGAAACTTGTCCGGAATAGTAATTTTATTCAAATTTCGATAGTCAATTACGATGCGCCATTTTTTTTTTCCAGAGGCATCTGTCTTCTTAGGCACTATCCAAATTGGACTTGAATACGGCGAATGACTTGATCTAATGATTTTTTGTTTTAAAAGTTTCTGGATTTGGGAATTTACTTCTTCTTTATGACATTGTGGATATCTGTAGGTTTTTGAAGTTACCGGATTTTCATGTTCAGTTTTTATCTCATGTTTAATAATAGATGTAAAAGTGAGTTCATCTCCTTCGAGATAAAATATATCAGCGAACTGGTGACAAATATCTAATAGGGAATTTCTCTCTTCTTCGTTTAAATGGTTTACACGAAGATTTGCATCTAATTTACTTATGCGATTGTTATTACGATAATTTTGATAGCTTGCGATGTGTGCTAATTTGTTTGGCAATTTTTGAAGTATTACATTATTAATTTGGACTGTTTGTTCCTTATTAGAAAGATTAATAAGACTTGTACGAATAACTCTATTGCTATCTACCTTAACTAAGCATTCAGGGATTAATATTGTATCGCTTATATTTTGCTTTGGAAGCATGCCTTCCGTAAAAGGTTCATAATTAGTCTTTATTTCAACAAATTTTTCGCAACGCTGTGGAATAATTACGGTATTTATTACTTTGATTTCTTTTTTTATTTGTAAAGGGATTGGTGCATAGTTACCATGGAATTCAATTTGATTGGATTTTAAATTAACAGCACATTGTAAATCTTGTAAAAAGTTAATGCCTAAAATGCCGTCAAAATTAATGTCAATATCTGCTACATGAAACTTAACTGTGCTCCCTCGAAAATCGGTTTTTATACTACCTAAAGTTTCAAAAAATTTGGAATTAATTCCTGATACTTTTATTTTGTCGTTCCTGTCAATTTTATCTAAGAACGTTTCATGTGGTTTCAATAAATTCACGGCAGCTCCTGTATCAATAAGTAAAGTAACTGGTTGGTTCTTTATTTTTGTTTTAATAAAAGGTAATGTTTCTATAAGAGTTTTAATTTTGTTGGTGGAAAAGCTGCTTAAATTTTGAAATGAATTATTTTCGGGGTCTGAATCACTCAATTGAACAAACAATCCCCGTCTTGTTCGTTCTCCGATAAGTTTAAAGGTTTAGTCTGTTCGGGATATTCATTTTCGTGTTCGGATTCAGAATCGGTTTCTTTCTCAACTGCTTCTAGCGACTGAATTTTAGGTTTTGAAAACCCCTTAAATGGTGTACCAGAAAAACTATGCTTTTGGTTAAAAGAGTTTGGCTTAAAATTAGAGGTACTTGGCTTAGGAGTACTTTCGGCGGAAGACTGCATGTTAGTTTTAAATTTATGGTAATTTGAATATTGTTTAGGAGAAATTTTGTCTATTTTAACCTTCTGATTTTTATATTCCAAAAATTTTTGTCTTTCCTGTCTTTCTTTCATTTGTTTATCTATTTCATTCGCTAAACTAAAAGCTTTTTCTAATGTTACAGGTTTTGATGGTAAAACTGCTATCTCTAACTCATGATTTATGTTCATTAAAAATACAGTTTTGGCTAATTTATTAATAAATTCTGTAACAGCGACAATTTCTTCTTCTGTTTCGTAGTCTTCTGTTGCAGAAACTACCAAGTTGTCTCTAATCAGTGAAATTTTATTGTAAATGTCTTTAACGCTGCTGTTTACTTTGGGTCTATAACGAAATAGATCTCCTACTAAACTTTCAGTACTTTTTTCTAAACCAAAATTATTTTCAAGGTGGCGTTTAATATCTGGCCATTCATCTACTCTTTTAGAAAGAATAATTTTGCCTGCCCTACCAGTTAATTTTGTTAAAGTCAGTCTAACGAAATACTGAGTATCGCCAGCACCGCAATTAATAAAAACAAAATCTACATTTTCAATAAACTGATGGAGAGGTATGTTATCACCATCAAACGTAGGAATAAGCTCTGCCAATTCCCTTCTTGAAAAGTTTCTTTCCTCGTTTGAGGTCATGTTTCTCAAGTTTTCAAGTATAGAATTTATGTAATTTTAAAAAAAGTAAAGGTATTTGTAAACCTGTACAGTTTGGTAAATTGGTTAATTAAAGGATCACCAACCTTGCCAATAAGATGCTTGCTATGTAGAGGTGCAAGTTCATGGGTCCTGAGCAGCAGGGCGAACAGGCGGAAATCCAATTTTTGATTTTCCCTTAGTCGGAATGTCTCCTGAAGGCGAAACTGCGAAAGGTTTCTATGGACAACACGATGTTCCACTTCTCCAATGAGTTCCCAATGTTAAAACAGTTTTCTTCGAGAAAAAGGGTTCACCACTATATTCCCGAAAAAGTTCACAAATCTGTTCGAGAAAAGTTCACCACTAAATTCCCGAAAATATTCACTGATCGCCTTTTTTGAAATTACGGAAAAGACGATCCTACTGACTGCGCCAACTGATACGATAAAAGTTCCAACAAAAGAGTTTTTAAAAAGAACTTTATTTTACAATTACAAGATAATGATTATCAGGCCTAGTCTGAAGCTAGAATGATTTGAGTTTTCATAAAAGAATATAATATTGATAATTTGTCTACTAAGCATTTCTAAATTAAATAATAACCAGCTGCAGGTATGGGAAAATAGTGTCCTTGAAAAGAGTCGTCATATTTAGCATGTAACATATGTAGTTCATTCAAATCTACGTTAAAACTTTTATATGTACCTATTAAAGTAGTTTTTCTTGTACTTCTAATGGTTAGCAAACACGTTGCTTTAACCCGTGTCAGTGACCGAGGTCAAGTTACGATTATAATTTTCCGACGGCTAATTCATTTATCCTTCTAAAATGAAACTATTGCATCATAGAACTTGCAGCGTAACTTATTATGAATTCACACAAACCTATTCCGATTCCTCTATTAAGCAATACCCAACTTTTGTTTATTTACATTATAGATTAGTACTTTTTAATGTTCAATTTTTTTATTATTTGATTTACATTGCTTATAATTTACTGAAGTCAAGACATGGTCATAGTTTCCATATAATTACACCAAAAAAAAGTTATTTTATTTTATTTTTATTTATTAAAATAAGTTCCAATTTAATCAAATCAAATACAAAGATGTGATAGTATTCACCATCGGCAGAAGTTGGCTGATAGTTGTAGTATTTCGTAATAGATATTCCACAAAGGGTTTTTACAAAGGATACCTAAAGCACATGTAACACAGTGCGTAGATTGCGAATTCGGCGCGGTGGAGAGCGGTGTCTGTGGCTTCTTCTCACGATAGCGACGGGCGTGTGAGATGCGGATCCACGCTCCATTCGCCATCTAATGCGACTTGTAAGAGCCTTTTCACACGGGCTACTTTTTGTGGCGCTTCTGAAGCGGTACAGCTGCATGATTTTATGAAATCCACTTTTTTAAATTGATGCTTTCACACGATTGTAGCGGTTTTTGCTTGAATCACACGGCTAAATAGTCGAGCAATTGTTGGGCTTCACTAAAAAATACATTTACTTAAGTTAACGCTTCCACAATGGCGTATTTTTAGTAATGCGACATACCAATGATGGACAATGTCGACGTCGAAAATTTCATAAACGAAACTGAAAACAAAGACTGCAGTTGGAATAGCTGCAGTGCAGACTACATAAGGAAAAGCATCGGAAGAAGAAATGATTGAAAAACTTTTTGTATATCGCCATAAATCTTGGAGAGATGTATAGATATCCTTTTATCAATCTATTGCTGTTGTAAGAATCGACCGAATATTTCCGATTCTTTATATTCTTCTTCTTCAGAAGCGCTAATAAAGTAAGCTCCTCTTTGTATTTCTTCTGCGACTTCTTTTTAATGATTATTTCTTTAAATTTGAAATAGAAACTTTACTACATCGGCTACAATTTATAAATACGAACTAGAAACTGTTGCGCTACTGTAGTTTAACGGAAGCGCTACAAAATGTAGCCCGTGTGAAAGGGCTCTAAGACGCGACGAAGCTTATTTCTGCAATAATAACTGGATACTCACCACTTTGGTTACGACGTCTAGTACCCTAAATTCTGAAGGCCATGTTACACGGCGCGTGGAGTGGTAATGAGACTGATGGGATGATCGGTATGAATTATTTGCTAGCTTTTAGTACATTATCTACATCGTTATTATCCTTATTTCAAATAAAACCGTTAAAGTGAAAAAATTTAGTTTTTAGTTTTTATTTCGTCTACTAAATATAAGATCGATCTGTCAACAGGAAGGGGGTAAAATTTTAATTACTAAATTTGACCCAGACAAACAAATAAACAAGGCAAGTTAAGTAAAACCGTTTAAATATGTTGACCACTTTGGTGCATGAACCTCGTGATAGATGACTGTACGTATATAATGGGAACATTGCCAAGCAATATCTTTGTCAACAACTGGAGAGAAAAAACGAAAAACTTTGGATTTGTTATAGAAACCGGCATCTTGCTACTGATCAATTCTGTGGAAGCGTACAACAGATTCAATAAGAGAATTGGGAAAGCCATTCCCAAAATATACGGACTATTATGAACTCCTGAAAGCGCCAGAGGAGGAAATTTACTTCTATAACTCAATCGGCGCAAGAACTACACATGCACCATCTCAAACTAGCTAGAAAGTTTCGTCAACTGGATGAACGATTGCATAGAAGCACCACAAACCTGACAAAGAGCGAATGGATATTCATGGCACCTTAAAAGGACTAATTTACTTTCGAATGATCTTTTTATAAACTCCACATACCGTTTTAATTCGTAAGGAATTTGGCTGAGGTAGTTTCACTTACGATACTTGACAAATGACAAAGGTATTTTTGGCTGGACTTTTATAAACACGCCAGCCACAACATTAAAGTTGGATAAGAAAGAAAATTGTTTTACATATAATCATAAAAACGTCTATGAAAGTAGCGATTATTGCCTAATTAGTAAGACCATCAATGACGATTACGCCCGAGATGGGAATTTCATTTAATCTCATCTTTTTGGGAACAGGCTCGACGCCCGAAACGGACACTTTTTCTGTTAACACACTAACCGCAACGTTCCAAAAAGGAATAATTCGTGCATTACTTTATTTTTAAAAAAACGTCATTATCCTGCGTCATATTAATGATAATATTGAAAGTCGGAAAAACATGAATGTTTGTAGCATTCTTCGTAGATAATGTTGCGTGGAAGTGGTTTCAATTCCAATTCCAATTAAATGACGCCAATATAAAACCATATCTACAAATAAAACTAATATATACTGCAACCCATTTCTTCGAAGTTTGCATAAAAATCGGTTTGTAACGTGTGACTCCTAGCGAGTTAATATCGAAATGTACCGAATGTTTTGCGTCACAGCTAAAATCAAATATTTTGTTTGATAAAATGACACTGTGTATTTACTTAATTGCATATCGTTAATGTGTATAGAAGAGCAGCTGTTAATGCAAAAATTCCTATATCAGTATCCGTTATTGTATTGTCAATTAACGTTCGTAAAACCGGCGCCGTCTTATTAATTGTGGATACAAATTGTGATTGATTACTGTTAAAGTACATAAACACCATTGCTTACATTTCTTTAATTCTCTTTTTATTACAAAAAATTGTTTTTGTTACTTACTTGGACCAGTTGCAGCCTTGAATAAAATTAACATTTATGAAGCTTTATTTTTATGTTTACGTTAGTTGTTTCTGAAAGAAACCTTTACATCTAATGGATTGATGTAGGTTATTTCAATATTTGTTACAAAACGAATTCGGTTATGACTAGTCGCTAAAATTATTACGAAAAATTAATGCTAAGCTCTACAACTTTTGTATGGAAAGCATTCATACTATTGGAGATGCACCTGATACTGATTTTGCTGGCTACCAGAAAACTAAGTATCCGACAAAGCCACTAACAAAAATTGTGTGGTTTTATGAAACCACGATGCATGTGAAACTCTTCGGATTGTAGGCATTTAACTGTAAATTTTCCGAGAATTATTCGATTTAGGGTATTAAAATTAAAATCGCGTTCTTCATCTTCTTTTGGTGTTTGGAAAATGGCAATGATAATGGGAAATCAATAGTAGACAAACTATCCAACTATAAATTGTAATTTCAATCTGCATATGAGAGTGCGGAATATATAGATAATAAATACAATCATTCAGATGACAGACGCATGTTAAAAACTGAAAACAATATTTATTTAAATCATTGAATCATTTTGAATTTCAGTTATTCTATCAATAATTTCATCTTGGCTTTGAGTTTCACAGTCTATAAATGTAATTGCCATGCACTTGCACGAATGAGTGAGAATATACATGCTGCTACATGGGCGCCGCCATATTGGCCTTGACTGCTCTGCCGAGCGCGTTTCAGTTTTACCCCTACTCCGCTACCGTCTGTAATGCGACATGCCATAGATGGACGAAAAATTTTGAGGCGATTTAATAAAAGTTTCACTTTAAGAAAAACTTTTGGATGTTTCATTCCCATCAGTTAGTAAAGATAACCTCATCACATTTTCTGACACATATAAGCCCGCCGAAGGCGTACACGGGCGTTAAAGAAACTCCAGTTTGTCATAAATCTCCGTAACCGAACAATGACGTCACCAATGGATATAAGTACATCTCCAAACAGCCTGCCGTTTTATTGCCTATTTAGTATTACATGTGATACTTTTCCGATAGCTATTTAGGAAATGTATAGATTTCTCAGGAAATGTGTCTAAAATAATTTATTTCACACGTTTCCGGGCGATTTTAGGAATTAAACACATTTCCTAGGAATTGTATACAATGACGGATTTCATAGATATCCGGTAACGATTACACATTTGTTTACATTAGCAAGGTACCTATCATTATCCATTGCTGGATTAATTAGTAAAGGTGACGTTAAACGATGAATTTTATTAACGAAATGCGGTTTCAAGTGCCATTTGTAGGTTACAATGGCAATTACATGCGCATGCAGTTGTGCATTCCTGTTCATATTATTGTGTATACACTTGAAGCATAGATGGAAGTGTTACGCACTTCTATCCGTTGTTTATTGGTTTCATTAAAGTTAATGCTTTGCTTGCCTTAACGAAGCCAAAGAAATAGAATTGGTTCAATGAATTTGCGGCATACATTTTGTGGACTTCAGATTTCACACGAATTTATCATGAAAGGATGTTTTAAAATGAAATACCATTAGTCCAGGCGGTATGGGCGGGTGAGTGGGAAAAATTATTTCGAATTAATTTTATCGTAATTTTATTCGTAAGATTCTCCTCAATACAACGATAGTTGTAGGTTACCGGTCGGCTTTAAATCCCGATTCTTTGCACAAATGCCAAAAAACAACTTTTGGCCGGAACAATTTTTCTCAAAAGTTCTCAAGGGGCCGAGAAGATGTGAACGACGAAGAGCGTGCCGGATGCCCGAGCACGTCAGCAGCAAACGAAAGCATTGATGAAGTGAAGAAAATGGTATTGACCAATCGTCGAATCACCGTTAGAGAAGTTGCTGAGAACCTACACATATCGATTGATTCCTGCCATTTGATTTTTACCAATTATTTGTGCATGAGACGGGTAGCCGCGAAATTCGTACCAAAATTGCTCAATTGCTGTTGACGAATCATGGGTTTATGGTTATGATGTGAAAACCAAAGCTCAATCATCCCAATTGAGGTTGCCGTACGAGCCAAGACCGAAAAAAACGCGTCAAGTTAGGTCGAATGTGAATGTTTTGCGTACAGTTTTCTTCGACTGCAGGGGCATGGAGCATCTTTCCAAAGGGTAGAACTGTCAATAAGGAATATTACCTGCAAGTTA
>NW_020439043.1:431999-438932 GCF_000699045.2 Agrilus planipennis | reverse complement strand
GTGCCTCTTTGTCGCTCGTTCCGCGCTCTCGCTTGCACTTCAAGCCTTAAATGGAACGCCTCAGAGCGAGGTAACGCCGCATGAGTCATGTTTTTTCGTGCGTGCAGCCGGCTCCATCGAATTATAAGACGTTGTCACGTCAAAAAGTCATGGGCATATTTATATACCTATGAGTATTATGTTTATAAAATCTTGCATTGCGTTCTAAATGACCAAATTCTAGTATTTGTTTAAGTGCATATGACAACTAGCATTTTATTTCTTAACAGAGCTACCTGCTTTGGAATCATGGTCCTTGTGCATTCTTGAAAAACAAATTAAATTCAACTGCAATTATTGAAATCACTATCTCTAATTTTTAGCATAGTCTAGAAGTAGACACATTACTTTTTCCACCTGAAGAAGCTACTGTGTGGCGAAATGTACATTGTGGTACAATAAACATTTTTGTAACTTGTGTTTTTATTTCTACTTTAAAATGGAGTTACAATATCTAAAAATCTTCATCAATTCAATCTTTCCTATTTATTCTAAGAAATTTTGATTACACTCGACACCCTCTCGTCTATGACGACATTCAGGAAATTCCTACATTTATCCACCACTATGAAATGTTTCAATTACACTCCACCCCGTTTGCTAGTTGTTCTCTAGTTTTAAGTAAATTTAAAGTTTTTTTTATTAAAAGCACCAAACCAAATTCGCTACTGGTTATACCGTATTTGAAAATATTCTAGTAGAACGGAAGTTCAAGATGGCAATTTTCTAGTGGTCTCCGGATAATTTTTTATCTTACGACTGCACACACCTCCAAGGTACAATTACACCTATTATACGTATACTGAATACATTCAAGTATACATATACATATACATATGTTGATGTATTATATTTACGTGTTTTGCATGTAATGGGTATGTAATAGTTTCGAACTAAGGATGGTAATACACTCTGTGTGGTATAGCTAAAGTGACCATATTTTTTTTATCAAATCGGGACGTCTCTTGTAGAATTATGTAAAAAAAAATTGTTTTTTTACAATTTTTTTTTATTAGAAACGGGCAAAGTACGTTACATTTCTTCTAGTTAGGCTGTATTTTATATTTGTCGACTGAACAAATCTGTTTTAAAACCTCTGGTATCGTTTTTAGGTACGAATAGACCTCATTACATGATTTATTTATGTTAATCTTTGTAATCAAAATGGCTTTCAATACTGAGACGCTCAACTGTCCTTTTTCACTCGTCCATATTTTGTTCATTTGATAAAAGACTCACTCGACAGGTGCGTTACGGCCAGGCAGACACAATATATTCAATAATTATAGAAGTGTTCGTTAAGTGAATATTGCTTGCACGGAAGTACTGGAATAATTCAACCCAACGGTTTTCAACAGACAAATTCTCAGCATTCCGTCTAGTGATTGTTTGGTCTGTCGTAATGCTAGAAATAAGCGAAAACTCGTCGAAAACTTTGGTGCCTTGATCCTTACAAATAAATTCTTGCGTTTGGTGCACTACGCTACACGTTGTGGCGTAGGTACCCAATAATTGTAAATTAAATTATCATTTAGTCTGTTTGCGAAAGCGGGACTTTTGTGCCCTCGCTGGGGACAGCGGGACGGACAGCCTGAAAGCGGGACGTATCGTCACCTTAAGTATACCGCAACGTTATAGTGTACTTATGAGGAAAGTTGGTATACTCAAAATATAATCTGATACTACGCGCCATTATTCGATACCCGCCAGATCCTAAAAAAAAGTGTCGGATCCGGCGGGTACCGGATTCTAACCGGATATCTACTGTAAGCACACCTTTACCTAATTTGTTTGAACCACGAAACCCTTTTTCCTATTTTAGAGATGTTTAATTGCAAGATACTGTGACTTTGTTATTTAAAAATACATACTTAATAAAAGATATACTAAGGTCGGTAACACAAATCCTACCGACAGGAAATAACATCCGGAAAAAGTTAATAATGTTGCGATTACGAAACCAGTGTATTTAAATGCATCAGCTGAAGTAACCGTGAGAAATTGCTTCAATTTTCCTACAAAAAACAGTCGTTGATTGACATTCATTTATCAACAAAATGATAAATTGTTTCGACACAATAAAATATCGCCGGAAATAATTGACTAAGTGAACCGTGTATAATTCAGTTGTAATTTGTTTAACTCCAAAATAATTGGTATTTAATTGACTAACAGATCAATCTCCTCAATAATTACTGAAAGAAAACTTTTTAGTAATATTCTGATACAAAAGTCGCATAATTTTCGTTTTACTTTGGTTAAGGCTTTTTTTTATTTGAAATAGAATCAACGGGCAAAGCTGTCGTTGTTAATAGAAAAAAGACAGTAGCAAAGTCACAAAATAAGTTTGAGTTCCAAGCGTATACTCTTCTTTTGTATTTTGAGACATCGCTGTTGCTGCTTACTGTAATACAAAATTTTTCTCATCTGTGCAGAGATCAATCGCACACAAACTCATGGATTTGGCAAATTCGAAGTAGAGTAAAGTGCTGATCATAAACAAAGGATTCCATTATTTGTTTTAGTTATCTTTTTATCTTCGACTTAAAAAACTAGCCTTGGGAAAGATCAACAATGTAAGCTAAACGTTGGTTGTAGTTTGTAAATAATTAAAAACGTTTAAACCACTTGGTCATTTGATTTCAAACTCACTGATTGATATATCAGAGCACAGCTCAATTACCTGGGTCTGGTAACTTGAAATTTTGTACCGACGTTCCTTATCTAACGTAGACGAGCACTAAGAAAGGATTTTTTAAATTCAATCCTTAAAAGAGTGAAGAGGGTTCAAAGATTGATGTATCAATCAAGGCACATCCCTCGCTGTGTCGGTCCACTATGAAATAGGGTGAAACATGAGTTAAAAGTTTAGTACAATATCAAATTATAAAAAAATGTACAGAGTTAAATGCAATATACTAACTGCTGGTCAATATGCGCCAAGCCTTACACAAATGCTCAGAGATACTTCTACAACCTTCTTTTAATTGAGAAAAATTATTTTCTTTTATTTTCAAAAAATTGGCATAGTTGAGCACATCGGGGATGATTATTCACACAATAATTACATTGTCCTAAAATAATACCTCTCGAACGAGTTTAGATATGAAGCAATAGCTAGTATGTATTTTATTTTGTTTTCATACGTTAGAAATCATTTTTAAAAAACACGAGCACTGATTAATCAGTTTTATGTGCTACAAATTGAGGCAATTAAAAGAACGCTTATTATAACGTCTACACCTGCGAGATTTCTGTCAAAAAGTTCTTAGGTATTTAATCCTATTTCGAAATGTCAAAACAGACGCTCAAACTGCAAACTGGTAAATGACACGGTTAGTAAATGTTTTAACTATTGTTTTACTTAATTAGCATCTAGTAAAATAAGGGGGCGAGAGAATGAGAGGGGTTAGAAAACCTTTCCCTTGAATAAAGGAAATACAGACATCAAACAAAATTTGAAGAAATCAATTTTTGAGATTTCTCCATTACATTTTGCTTTTATATACATGAGTTACCTGGGTGTAGATGAGGCTTGCTTAAATATTCCATGGGAAGGGGGTGGTAGCAGTACCAGGGGGAGAGAGAATAAGAGGGGTTGGAAAACTTTATCCTCGAAGAAAGGAAGTACAGATAACAGACAAAATTTAAAAAAATTAAAATCATTTTTGAGATTGTTCCATTACAGTTGGCTGCCTTCGAACGCACAGAACGCGTTTTGGCTGTTTTTAAACGCTCGCAACGCGTTCTGGTAACTGTTAAACAGCCGGAACGCGTTTTGTCAANAAATCAATAGTAGACAAACTATCCAACTATAAATTGTAATTTCAATCTGCATATGAGAGTGCGGAATATATAGATAATAAATACAATCATTCAGATGACAGACGCATGTTAAAAACTGAAAACAATATTTATTTAAATCATTGAATCATTTTGAATTTCAGTTATTCTATCAATAATTTCATCTTGGCTTTGAGTTTCACAGTCTATAAATGTAATTGCCATGCACTTGCACGAATGGGAGAGAATATACATGCTGCTACATGGGCGCCGCCATATTGGCCTTGACTGCTCTGCCGAGCGCGTTTCAGTTTTACCCCTACTCCGCTACCGTCTGTAATGCGACATGCCATAGATGGACGAAAAATTTTGAGGCGATTTAATAAAAGTTTCACTTTAAGAAAAACTTTTGGATGTTTCATTCCCATCAGTTAGTAAAGATAACCTCATCACATTTTCTGACACATATAAGCCCGCCGAAGGCGTACACGGGCGTTAAAGAAACTCCAGTTTGTCATAAATCTCCGTAACCGAACAATGACGTCACCAATGGATATAAGTACATCTCCAAACAGCCTGCCGTTTTATTGCCTATTTAGTATTACATGTGATACTTTTCCGATAGCTATTTAGGAAATGTATAGATTTCTCAGGAAATGTGTCTAAAATAATTTATTTCACACGTTTCCGGGCGATTTTAGGAATTAAACACATTTCCTAGGAATTGTATACAATGACGGATTTCATAGATATCCGGTAACGATTACACATTTGTTTACATTAGCAAGGTACCTATCATTATCCATTGCTGGATTAATTAGTAAAGGTGACGTTAAACGATGAATTTTATTAACGAAATGCGGTTTCAAGTGCCATTTGTAGGTTACAATGGCAATTACATGCGCATGCAGTTGTGCATTCCTGTTCATATTATTGTGTATACACTTGAAGCATAGATGGAAGTGTTACGCACTTCTATCCGTTGTTTATTGGTTTCATTAAAGTTAATGCTTTGCTTGCCTTAACGAAGCCAAAGAAATAGAATTGGTTCAATGAATTTGCGGCATACATTTTGTGGACTTCAGATTTCACACGAATTTATCATGAAAGGATGTTTTAAAATGAAATACCATTAGTCCAGGCGGTATGGGCGGGTGAGTGGGAAAAATTATTTCGAATTAATTTTATCGTAATTTTATTCGTAAGATTCTCCTCAATACAACGATAGTTGTAGGTTACCGGTCGGCTTTAAATCCCGATTCTTTGCACAAATGCCAAAAAACAACTTTTGGCCGGAACAATTTTTCTCAAAAGTTCTCAAGGGGCCGAGAAGATGTGAACGACGAAGAGCGTGCCGGATGCCCGAGCACGTCAGCAGCAAACGAAAGCATTGATGAAGTGAAGAAAATGGTATTGACCAATCGTCGAATCACCGTTAGAGAAGTTGCTGAGAACCTACACATATCGATTGATTCCTGCCATTTGATTTTTACCAATTATTTGTGCATGAGACGGGTAGCCGCGAAATTCGTACCAAAATTGCTCAATTGCTGTTGACGAATCATGGGTTTATGGTTATGATGTGAAAACCAAAGCTCAATCATCCCAATTGAGGTTGCCGTACGAGCCAAGACCGAAAAAAACGCGTCAAGTTAGGTCGAATGTGAATGTTTTGCGTACAGTTTTCTTCGACTGCAGGGGCATGGAGCATCTTTCCAAAGGGTAGAACTGTCAATAAGGAATATTACCTGCAAGTTATGCTCAATTTGCGCGAAAGAATCCGCCAGAAACGCCTGGATTTGTGGAAGAACAAAAATTGGTTTTTACACCATGATAACGCCCCTAAATTTCTAAATTAAAGAATCGTGATTTAAATAATACTCAACCGGGTTACCGGCTAGCAACCTACATCGTTGTATTCTGGTGAATCTTCCTAACAAAAGTATGTAAAAAAATTTAATCCGAATAACTTTTCCTACTCACCCGCCCATATTACTTGGACTACATTTAATTTATTGAAATTAAATAATCTCGTTATGGAACTTATAAGAAATTAAAGTAAATTACTTCCATAGAGTTCTTTCATACGTTCAATTAGCTAAGTTAATCTTAGTCCATTTCTGTTCTTATTGACCTGTAGGGCATCTATAAGTATTTCACTAACTAACCAATAATTAAAGGAACGTAACGCATAGTTCATAATACTGTATATCTAGTCATCCGTACATGTGAATGTACCAAGCGGTCTAATCTTAGTGATAAAACTGTAGCTTAACATCTAGTAGGACATCAGCTCGATTTTGATTCGTATCCCTTAGTCCAAAATGCTCTGTGTTTTCCTTGAATCATTAGGCTGATCTTTTTGACAGAAATATTTCAATAAGATAATCTTTCAATTCTTTTCGGTTTTCACTTCATCCAATTTATTATTCAACCACTGCTCACAAAAGGACTGTGATGAGGACCTTCTGTCTGCCGAGCAGCATTCAGAAGGGCAACAGTTGCATTCCGGGTACTCCTGCCCTAGTCTCCTGGTCCTAGTTTCTTTGTGGTTTTCTTAAATCTTATAAGTAGATAGTTGTTCGGTGGTTGCAGTATTCGCTCACTGCCCCATATATTCTTTCGGATTTTGTTGATGATTAAATCACCTTTTTTTGGGTTGTTGTTTATTTTGTACAATATAATACACTATGTACACTTATTAACTATTCGATTGTATTTGAATATTGTTGGTTTATAATTGAATACTTGTTGATTGATTTGAATTGATAGATGAATGCTGAATTTTGAATGTCGATTTGATTGAATGTTGAATGTAGAATGCTGAATATCGAATGTTGAATGCTGAATATCGAATAATAAAAATTTGAATTGTCGTTGTTTAAATAACGTTGACACAAACTAGGCAACGCCTATCGTACACATTACCCCTTCGCTACGCACCCCTCCGGTATCTTCGGTACATTCCGAAGTGATGACGTAGCTACGGACTTGGGTTTTCCATTGATTACTGATATTGTGAGACCTACCTGGTCCGATCTCTTTGTTAAATTACTGAGTTACCTATACTAAGAAAAATAATATTTACCTATACCTACACAAATAAATGCC
>NW_020439043.1:419010-425998 GCF_000699045.2 Agrilus planipennis | reverse complement strand
ACAATATAAATCTCATTGTACGCAGGTAGAAAGCGGCAAATAATACAAGTCGAACATTAAGAACGCGTTGTGAGCGTTCAACAATTGACAAAACGCGTTCCGGCTGTTTAACAGTTACCAGAACGCGTTGCGAGCGTTTAAAAACAGCCAAAACGCATTCTGTGCGTTCGAAGGCAGCCAGAACGCGATGTGGCCGTTTTTTCCGGCCACTGAGCGTTTTCGGTCTTCGGGCCTAACATATACATAATGAGTTACCTGGGTGTAGATGAGGCTTACGGAAATATCCCATGGGAGGGGGGCGGTAGCGGTACCAGGAGGAGAGAGAATGAGAGGGGTTGGAAAACTTTATCCTCGAAGAAGGGAAGTACAGATAACAGACAAATTTTAAAAATAACAAAATCATTTTTGAGATTGTTCCATTCCAGTTTGCTATTGTATATACATAATGAGTTATCTGGGTGTAGAGGAGCCGTAGGGAAATATTTAGTCGATAAAAGGGAGGGGAGGAAGTGGTACTAGAATGTTTATACCAAAAGTGAACCTGAACTCTAAAAAATTTTCAACAGTTTCTGTTTATGAGTGGAAATGACTTGTCAGTATTTTGTCTATTGTTTTTGTTAATTTACGCAATCCTAAATGACTATTATACATATTTCATCCAATACAAATTTAAAAGTTTATGCGGAGTTACGTAAATTTATTATTACAAGCACGTTTCCTCTTCGAGTACCAAATCGTCGAAGTGTAGATAAACAACAAAGCTGACTTTGTTTATTTATTGCACGTGTAAGCACTTATTGAAATTGTTCTAATAATATCATCTCTGTTCTAAATTATCGCTATTAATTATGCTATAACCTCCTGAATATAAACACTTGATAGATACATACGTATGTACATATAACTAGGTAGTTAACTCATGCTTCTGTTTTTAGTAATGTGTGTCCGTTGAATGAGGTATTTATTTATTTATTTATTGACTGAAAGCAGATGCTCTCTTTGGAATTAAGTTATAAAAACTTCTATTACAAACAGAGCGTGTTTTGTAGTACAGTAAAAGCTCTTTATTCGCGGGGTATACGTTCCATAAATATACCGCGAATACAGAAACCGTGGATATGGAATGGTAATTAGTATGGAAACATAGAGGGGATACGTTCTAAGGTTCCAAAATAAAACCAATATATGTAGAATAAAATCAATTTANTTGTATATTAAATATTGGTTGATAATTGAGTTGTTGTTGAATGTTGATTGATTTGAATTGATAGATGAATGCTGAATTTTGAATGTCGATTTGATTGAATGTTGAATGTAGAATGCTGAATATCGAATGTTGAATGCTGAATATCGAATAATAAAAATTTGAATTGTCGTTGTTTAAATAACGTTGACACAAAATAGGCAACGCCTATCGTACACATTACCCCTTCGCCGTCACTACGCACCCCTCCGGTATCTTCGGTACATTCCGAAGTGATGACGTAGCTACGGACTTGGGTTAATTTCCATTGATTACTGATATTGTGAGACCTACCTGGTCCGATCTCTTTGTTAAATTACCGAGTTACCTATACTAAGAAAAATAATATTTACCTATACCTACACAAATAAATGCCTTAAAATTGAATACAACTAGAATTGAATACAACATATTGACTACCTGAAAAAACACGAACAAAATTGAATATTTACAAAATTACAAACACTAACAAAATTGAATATATATATGTACAAATATTAATTGAAGCCGCAACAATAGTGGAATAAAAATAATAGTATTCCAGAGACAATTTTCCACTTTTTCCTCTCTTCATTTCGTCCTTCTCATCTGTTTCATTCCACGATTCTTAAAAGGAGACTGAAGAGGGTCTTCTGCCCTATAATTCGGCGTAGTCCGGAGGTACTGTCAGCCCATCAGCATTAGCAGCTAAAAGTTTTTTTTGGCTTTCTGTCGTATCTCCCCGTTTTGCATTAGGGTTTAGGTCAAAGAAGTAACCTGTCCACATCAGTATTAGTAGCTGATGGGAATAAAGCACCCAAAGCGTTTCTTCTCGAGACGGGACGTCTGTGCAAGTCTTCCCTGAAGGAGTGAATTGTAGCAATCACAATAAAGCCCACACGGCTGAAACTCGAATGATCCATATTTATACAACAACTTTCGAACAAAAGTTTTATGCTCTTTTTTTAATTGGTTTGCCTGCCCATAAAACACTATTAGCAGCAAATGATTAGGTAAGCTAAACGTGGATGGTCATATCATCGACGTTTGTGCTTTTTGTGAAATATCTACTTTTTAAAATAATTTGGCTAGATTTGCAACACGCTAATGTAACACGTTTAAATAAATTTAAATTATTTGGTTCATTACTAGAAGCTTCATAATCATCATATTAGTGGCTAGAAATGCGTTCCAATTCGTCTACCTATCTCAGTTCACGTAGTCTTCGTTCCCACTATGGCAACAGCTCTAATAATACGGAGTTGTCTACGTCAATGATGTAACAATTAAGGAATTGACGGACCAAGACGCCTTTGCTTCGGTATCGCTTTAAATTACATTCTTTAGCTTTGTTAGATAATAAGTAACAATTAGTTGACGTAACAATTGACTACTTATGTATACCAACTACTTTTAGAGATAAACGTAAACAGCAGGAACGCACTTGAAATGTTTGTCTTCAACAAATTGTCATTTCGAGCAGGTATTCGGGTATTTGTTTATAACCATTAATTTACATATTTTTGTACGACTAATCTGTATACTGGGTGTTCGAAAAACTTATTACATGATGGTAAGAAAGAACGTCGATTAGTCTGAAAGCAAGTAAAATCATTATTATTCGACCAGCAACGTTTCGATACTTACAGTTTGCCACACCCCTAAATAATTTTTGAGTGACGTCAGAATGCTTTTAATCAAAAAAATCGGTTGTCTGTAAAGTCGGTTTTACTGACGATAGTTGAACGTGACAACGTCATAAGAAAATATTGATGGAATGGTTTAATATTTAAAAGAAAATTTTAATTTTATTGTGCCTCTTTGTCGCTCTCGCTTGCACTTCAAGCCTTAAATGGAACGCCTCAGAGCGAGGTAACGCCGCATGAGTCATGTTTTTTCGTGCGTGCAGCCGGCTCCATCGAATTATAAGACGTTGTCACGTCAAAAAGTCATGGGCATATTTATATACCTATGAGTATTATGTTTATAAAATCTTGCATTGCGTTCTAAATGACCAAATTCTAGTATTTGTTTAAGTGCATATGACAACTAGCATTTTATTTCTTAACAGAGCTACCTGCTTTGGAATCATGGTCCTTGTGCATTCTTGAAAAACAAATTAAATTCAACTGCAATTATTGAAATCACTATCTCTAATTTTTAGCATAGTCTAGAAGTAGACACATTACTTTTTCCACCTGAAGAAGCTACTGTGTGGCGAAATGTACATTGTGGTACAATAAACATTTTTGTAACTTGTGTTTTTATTTCTACTTTAAAATGGAGTTACAATATCTAAAAATCTTCATCAATTCAATCTTTCCTATTTATTCTAAGAAATTTTGATTACACTCGACACCCTCTCGTCTATGACGACATTCAGGAAATTCCTACATTTATCCACCACTATGAAATGTTTCAATTACACTCCACCCCGTTTGCTAGTTGTTCTCTAGTTTTAAGTAAATTTAAAGTTTTTTTTATTAAAAGCACCAAACCAAATTCGCTACTGGTTATACCGTATTTGAAAATATTCTAGTAGAACGGAAGTTCAAGATGGCAATTTTCTAGTGGTCTCCGGATAATTTTTTATCTTACGACTGCACACACCTCCAAGGTACAATTACACCTATTATACGTATACTGAATACATTCAAGTATACATATACATATACATATGTTGATGTATTATATTTACGTGTTTTGCATGTAATGGGTATGTAATAGTTTCGAACTAAGGATGGTAATACACTCTGTGTGGTATAGCTAAAGTGACCATATTTTTTTTATCAAATCGGGACGTCTCTTGTAGAATTATGTAAAAAAAAATTGTTTTTTTACAATTTTTTTTTATTAGAAACGGGCAAAGTACGTTACATTTCTTCTAGTTAGGCTGTATTTTATATTTGTCGACTGAACAAATCTGTTTTAAAACCTCTGGTATCGTTTTTAGGTACGAATAGACCTCATTACATGATTTATTTATGTTAATCTTTGTAATCAAAATGGCTTTCAATACTGAGACGCTCAACTGTCCTTTTTCACTCGTCCATATTTTGTTCATTTGATAAAAGACTCACTCGACAGGTGCGTTACGGCCAGGCAGACACAATATATTCAATAATTATAGAAGTGTTCGTTAAGTGAATATTGCTTGCACGGAAGTACTGGAATAATTCAACCCAACGGTTTTCAACAGACAAATTCTCAGCATTCCGTCTAGTGATTGTTTGGTCTGTCGTAATGCTAGAAATAAGCGAAAACTCGTCGAAAACTTTGGTGCCTTGATCCTTACAAATAAATTCTTGCGTTTGGTGCACTACGCTACACGTTGTGGCGTAGGTACCCAATAATTGTAAATTAAATTATCATTTAGTCTGTTTGCGAAAGCGGGACTTTTGTGCCCTCGCTGGGGACAGCGGGACGGACAGCCTGAAAGCGGGACGTATCGTCACCTTAAGTATACCGCAACGTTATAGTGTACTTATGAGGAAAGTTGGTATACTCAAAATATAATCTGATACTACGCGCCATTATTCGATACCCGCCAGATCCTAAAAAAAAGTGTCGGATCCGGCGGGTACCGGATTCTAACCGGATATCTACTGTAAGCACACCTTTACCTAATTTGTTTGAACCACGAAACCCTTTTTCCTATTTTAGAGATGTTTAATTGCAAGATACTGTGACTTTGTTATTTAAAAATACATACTTAATAAAAGATATACTAAGGTCGGTAACACAAATCCTACCGACAGGAAATAACATCCGGAAAAAGTTAATAATGTTGCGATTACGAAACCAGTGTATTTAAATGCATCAGCTGAAGTAACCGTGAGAAATTGCTTCAATTTTCCTACAAAAAACAGTCGTTGATTGACATTCATTTATCAACAAAATGATAAATTGTTTCGACACAATAAAATATCGCCGGAAATAATTGACTAAGTGAACCGTGTATAATTCAGTTGTAATTTGTTTAACTCCAAAATAATTGGTATTTAATTGACTAACAGATCAATCTCCTCAATAATTACTGAAAGAAAACTTTTTAGTAATATTCTGATACAAAAGTCGCATAATTTTCGTTTTACTTTGGTTAAGGCTTTTTTTTATTTGAAATAGAATCAACGGGCAAAGCTGTCGTTGTTAATAGAAAAAAGACAGTAGCAAAGTCACAAAATAAGTTTGAGTTCCAAGCGTATACTCTTCTTTTGTATTTTGAGACATCGCTGTTGCTGCTTACTGTAATACAAAATTTTTCTCATCTGTGCAGAGATCAATCGCACACAAACTCATGGATTTGGCAAATTCGAAGTAGAGTAAAGTGCTGATCATAAACAAAGGATTCCATTATTTGTTTTAGTTATCTTTTTATCTTCGACTTAAAAAACTAGCCTTGGGAAAGATCAACAATGTAAGCTAAACGTTGGTTGTAGTTTGTAAATAATTAAAAACGTTTAAACCACTTGGTCATTTGATTTCAAACTCACTGATTGATATATCAGAGCACAGCTCAATTACCTGGGTCTGGTAACTTGAAATTTTGTACCGACGTTCCTTATCTATCGTAGACGAGCACTAAGAAAGGATTTTTTAAATTCAATCCTTAAAAGAGTGAAGAGGGTTCAAAGATTGATGTATCAATCAAGGCACATCCCTCGCTGTGTCGGTCCACTATGAAATAGGGTGAAACATGAGTTAAAAGTTTAGTACAATATCAAATTATAAAAAAATGTACAGAGTTAAATGCAATATACTAACTGCTGGTCAATATGCGCCAAGCCTTACACAAATGCTCAGAGATACTTCTACAACCTTCTTTTAATTGAGAAAAATTATTTTCTTTTATTTTCAAAAAATTGGCATAGTTGAGCACATCGGGGATGATTATTCACACAATAATTACATTGTCCTAAAATAATACCTCTCGAACGAGTTTAGATATGAAGCAATAGCTAGTATGTATTTTATTTTGTTTTCATACGTTAGAAATCATTTTTAAAAAACACGAGCACTGATTAATCAGTTTTATGTGCTACAAATTGAGGCAATTAAAAGAACGCTTATTATAACGTCTACACCTGCGAGATTTCTGTCAAAAAGTTCTTAGGTATTTAATCCTATTTCGAAATGTCAAAACAGACGCTCAAACTGCAAACTGGTAAATGACACGGTTAGTAAATGTTTTAACTATTGTTTTACTTAATTAGCATCTAGTAAAATAAGGGGGCGAGAGAATGAGAGGGGTTAGAAAACCTTTCCCTTGAATAAAGGAAATACAGACATCAAACAAAATTTGAAGAAATCAATTTTTGAGATTTCTCCATTACATTTTGCTTTTATATACATGAGTTACCTGGGTGTAGATGAGGCTTGCTTAAATATTCCATGGGAAGGGGGTGGTAGCAGTACCAGGGGGAGAGAGAATAAGAGGGGTTGGAAAACTTTATCCTCGAAGAAAGGAAGTACAGATAACAGACAAAATTTAAAAAAATTAAAATCATTTTTGAGATTGTTCCATTACAGTTGGCTGCCTTCGAACGCACAGAACGCGTTTTGGCTGTTTTTAAACGCTCGCAACGCGTTCTGGTAACTGTTAAACAGCCGGAACGCGTTTTGTCAATTGTTGAACGCTCACAAAGCGTTCTTAATGTTCGACTTGTATTATTTGCCGCTTTCTACCTGCGTACAATGAGATTTATATTGTACTTATAAAACAAATGAATTTCAATCCATTTTTCAGTTTTTAGGAAACAATTCAAT
>NW_020439043.1:407783-417730 GCF_000699045.2 Agrilus planipennis | reverse complement strand
ATACGTTCTAAGGTTCCAAAATAAAACCAATATGTATCAGAATAAAATTAATTTATTGAGAAATTCGCAATTAAAATTAATCGTTATAATCACTTTTAGACAAGGGTTTAAAAAATTTAGTGATTTTTTCTTGTTTTGAATTAGTCCACTCTTTTTCAAAAAGTCGCTTCGGCACGAGCCAGCAGTACTTAAAAGATGCCGATACGTTGAAAAATAACACCGAATCCTTTTCTGTTTAATCTATTTCATCTTTTATAAAAGCTGCCTCGGAACGTACCAGCAGTACACACTCAGAAGATGCCGATACATTAAGGGGATTCAGTAGTACATGCGCCGTAGAGTAAAAACATGCTTATCGGTTCTAGATATCATGAGTAAAATGTCTGGAACAGTGGTTTGAAATTTTGTAGTAAGATAGATAAAGCTTTGTTCTAAAGTTTGTCGAAGGCCATTTTAATTTTTTTAATTTCTATTGAAAATACGTGTCCTAGAAAAAGCATCAACTTTAAGCACTTGTAAATACTTTTAATGACGATATTATTGAAAACCAAAAACGTATCGAGTTTGAACCTTTGTCTTTTACCGTACAAAAAATCAGATATTTATCTCGCAGCATTAAATCACAATGTTTAGATTAGAAACCCATGTTTTCGGAAAAATTCACATTAGGTACGAGCAATCTGTTGCGGTCAGTCCCATTAATAAAATACCGAATCCTTTTCTGTTTACCGATTGCTTCCGCGAATAATGAACTTTTTAGCCTGGGTTGCAATTTTTTCACCCGCGATTAATGAAAACTTTTACTGTATCGGCCCATTTCTTATTACCTAATTCACAGCATCGGTCAAGTCATGGGTCCAGTTAGAGTTAGATGAAAATATCTTGATCCATAGCATAAATCGGGCAGAAATATTCACGTTCAATGGTTTGAATTTTAGTAATCTGCGTAAGATTTCTAGAACGTCTTCATCATCATCATCATCATCATCATCATCATCATCATCATCATCATAAGGTTGTCAGTCCTAAGACTGGTTGGACACGCACTTCCACTCTTTCCTGAGCTAAACTTCGCATTTCCCTAAAATTAGAACAACCCACATCCTTAACTATGAAAAAAAAAAAGGAAAGTTAAAAATTTCAAATGTAAGATATCATTCGAAAGATAATGAAATTCTAAAAATGATATATGTTCGTCGTTTCTTCAGAATCATAGTTCTTGAGGTGTAGTAGTAGTAGTAGTAGTACAAGTTTGTTTATGATTCCGATAAATTATTTAGGTAAATGTTGCGGCAAGTATTCCTTTTTCGATTGACTTTTCATGTCATAAAATGCAACGTAAATATATTGTATGACATGGATGACAATTTAAATTAATTACCCTTAATTACTTAATATTAAACAGACCATTAAGTACAGTAAACTAAACCGTCAGACGCGAAAATAATATCTGCCAGTCGATTTTTTGTAATATTTTCAGTGTTTTCTTAGAACTTGGTAATTTAAGGATATCTTTTGAATGTCTGCTTTCTTTTCAGCCGTCCGGTTGGAGAAAATTAAGGAATATAGTTCAATGGACACCGTTTTTTCAAACGTACAAAAAACAACGTTACCCTTGGGTTCAGCTTGCTGGTCACCAAGGAAATTTCAAGGCAGGCCCCGATCAAGGAACCGTTTTAAAAAAACTTAGTATTAAAGAAGAGAAGTGTTTTAAAGTAAGTTGATTTGACTCCTTAATTATTAGATAAGAATAATCAGCGTTTAAGTTTAAAGTTAATATTTAAAAAATGTGAAGCAGTTGCTTTGAATTTAAAAGTATATTTATTTACATTGCTCTTATTCTATTATTTCTAAGAACATACGATGGGTTTATAGTTTCATTAGGGTATTTAGAACGTATGCTACTGACATAAAATTAATTAGATCAAATTGTCAATAAAAAAGCTAATGTTAATTGACTCTCATTGTTCGGACACGCCGGGTAGTAGGAGGTACTATTTGTTTCAGATAGATACAAACACAAAAATATTTTAATAAAATAAAATACACAAATTCTAATTTTTGATAAATTCACTTTATAATATTTTCATTTCCATGCCTGAATGTCAAGCCATTTTTTGCCTTTAATTGAATTGATTAAGCTACTTAATAACGCTATCATACAAAGGAGAATCTGGCTTATAATTTTTAGCCTTATTTTATAGCCTTTCAATTTTTTCTTGATAAAGAGTAGGAACTTGTAACACTTTAAGTTCATAACTTAATACAAGCTTTGGAAATCATTGTCTACGCCAAAAATCACTATAGGTTTTTTGGCTATCGTTTATTTGAGGATCTTTAAATAAGCAACGGCTAAAATTTTGAGTTCCTTCGAAATTTGGTTTCACTGCTAATGCCACCACTTGTCTTTTTTTTAGGTATTAATGAACGATGTCCTTAAGCCGTATGTTCCTGAATACAAGGGACAAGTAACGAGTGACGACGGTGAAAGTTCCTACATTCAGTTGCAAGATCTTCTGGGTGATTTCGTTAATCCGTGTGTCATGGACTGTAAGATTGGAGTGCGCACGTATTTGGAAGAAGAATTGGCAAAAGCCAAAGAAAAACCAAAGTTAAGAAAGGTAAGATTTCTTTTTCACTTAACATTACGCAATAGGTAAGCTTCGTACATCCAGGTACATTATAGTTTTGAAATGATGGTTTTGTTATTTAAAGATTTAAATTATAGTGTTATGTGGCTGTTACTTAAACAACATTCACCCACAATTTCTTTCATGTAAAACATGCGTTCTTATAATCAATAGACAATTAAAAAGCAGCCAATAAACAATTAAGAGGAAATAGCCTAAATAACTTCTGATAATCCTGGTTAACGTCTGTAAAGTCTCATCAAAATAGGTTCAGCCGTTATCGAAGATTAGCTCATACAGGCAGACGGACAGACGGAGAGAGACATTTTTGTTTTAGTCGATGATTGTGTCTTAATACTTAGATCGTCAAATTGTATTATATTCGACTTACTAATGCCCCTAGACGAAACTTGAACCTCGTTGTAAAAGACAGACTTTGAGACATCTACCAAAATAAGTAAAAACGTTCGGCGTTTGACGTATTTCATTTGTAGCGATCATCACACGGTTGTGCAAATCATTAGCGTTCTGCGCTGACGTTTGATACTCGCGCTATTCCATGTAGTCCTATACAAAAAAGTCAAGTGGGTTAAGATCCAGCTAAGGCACAGGACCCGCATATCCAATCCATCGTCTGGGAAACTGTTCGTTTAGAAACTCAAACACAAGTCTTACGATGCGAGGGGGGCGCACCATCATACTACAAAAACATACATCCAGGCATTTGCAGTATATCCTCATATAAGAAAGGCAAATACATGATCTCAAGGTGTATCTAAAAATTTTGCACCACACATTTATCGAAAAGCGTTGTTGAAATCGCGAAGGCTGCACGATATGCTGATTTGCGTGATAACAGTAGGAAGTATCATGAAAATGCCATTTTTCATGAAGTAACGTTTGTCCATAAACAACACCATACTGATAAATTGGGGTCTATATTCGCGGCTGGAAATCAGTTTCTTACAAGCCTTGTACACGCTGCAAATAATACTGTTCTTTAGAATTATTCACACTACAATATGCGATGAGCCAAGGTTCTGCACATTTGGAGTGTGCTACTTTGGGGGTTGTCTTGTATAAAATCAAGGATACCTCCGGTCCTCACATGTAGGGTGTACATTGCCGATTTTCCTGCACCGCATTCAAAATGGTTCAAAATCAAAAGATAAGGACGTTTTCGAATTGGGGATATCGATGACCGTACAATTTAACCGTTGCATTAACATTAGTAAATTAGTATCATGTCATAAAGTTCTTCTGTTCTAAACGCTATTGTAACAACTACTGTACTATACTGACCTATGACAGTGACACCGATTTACTCTCAATTCGACTATAGACTGATTGTAATATAAACGTCGTTAACATGAGTACAAAAATACAAAAGAAATACAACACGGATGCTGCAAATTACCAGCTGATTGAACACGGCATTAGAATGTCGTATTTTTTTCCAGTGCCGTAATAACATTTGCCTGCACTTTGACAACAGTGAATTTTCGGACATATAAACATTTACTTAATTCGTTTTTATAGTATCCTACCCTTCGCTTTTACACTAGATATTAGAAAGTACGCCTAAGAGACTACCTTCCCACCAATATTAGTAGTTGGATGGAATAAAATACGGTTTTTTTTGTTTTATTGTCGTCACACACACCACGGTTTACCCAATTCTTTTCTTTTCAATGAAATTTTGATGACTAATCTTCATGTGACAGGATTTTTTTCAAATTTCTTCAAAGAATCAGCTAGTGAACGGTCCTGACAACATTTTCGACGTATCGTGTTTATTATTAGTTACGCGAAGCCAATGTTAAGCGTTTAATACATGATTATAAAAGTTTACGGGAAAAATGGAAATCTCCTCATTAAATGAATAATGTTCTGATTATCGTATTCAGTTTAAATCATTATGACGTAAATCAGGTAATAAGATTCGTTGTCGTATATAATACGTTGTGTAATTCGTCATGATAAACTAGACTTGTGTGACTTGATGATGCTTGAATTACATTTTTTCACAGGAATACAAGGTCGCTTATTATTAGAGAGTAAATTATAAAATCGCACGCGAAAGCCCAATTACGTTAATTATTTTTAAATTATAGGTTTTTAAGTGTTGTAATAAATTTTACTGTTTTCCCTTGTTCATAGTGAAGGCAGCTATAAAACAGATTCGTTTGTCATGACAACTTTTTTGCTAATTATTGCTTCGTGCTGAAGTCATATTCACTTACTCAGGCCCCTCATTTCCATTTTGCATTCTGGGCAAGTACCCAGGGCCCTGCGATCGACGGGGGTTTCGACCAGATTCATCCACCAATCAATATTTATTACCGATAAATACAGTAGAGCCTCTTTAAGTCGAACCTCGACAAGTCGAAAACCTCCAAAACTCTAAAAAAATTTTTGTTCTCTTCCCTCCAAGCCCCAAAACCTCCATTACTCGAAATCTCAACTCTAAATTAGTCGAAATAATCAGTGAGTCCCTGCAAGTCATTTTGGTACATATTTTCCCTCTATAACTCGGAAAATTAAATTGGACCTCTGTATTTCGAACATAGCAGTTTTATTTTACTACCTTTAGAAGTCGATAATTTGAAACTTATTACGTCTATAGTTCCAAGAAAAATAAGTTAACGACTTTAAAGTAAGTAATGTAAGTAAAGTAAGTATAGCAAATATTAACCTTTACGTCGAATCAAAATCCGCCTGAGTCAAAATCCTCCATAAGTCGAAAATTCTATAACTCGAATTTTTTGGTGTCTCCCTTGATGTTCGAGTTATAGAGTTGCTACTCTATATTTATTTTCAGGAAATCAACCGTTAATTACAAAACAAAATTGAAAACACATTTCCAAATGTAGAAGGTGCATTGAGAATCTTTTTAAGCATGATGCTAACTAATGGCATCGGGCAGCGCTCTTTCTCTAAATTGAAAATAAAAAATGATTTAAGAAGAACACTTGAAGAAAGATTAACCAATATGTCGGTAATATCTATAAAATGTGATGTGCTGAAAGACATAGAACAACTGATTGACACGATTTTGCTTTTATCAAAACAAATTTCAAGCACTAACCTATGAATGATAAAGGAGTTATTATTTCGAATCACATTACAATTATCCATTCATTCATTCTGATTGTGAAGAAAAAAAAATGATTGTTCAATAAATTTACAATTTTGCTTATTACTCAAAAATAGTTGTTTGTTAAAACAATAGGGGCCCCATTAGGCCAGGGCCTCCAATAGGTTAAAGACAGTTTTGCAAGCTTCTAATTACCGATGTTTTTTCCATAATTCTATATAATCTTCAATGGCAAACATATTTTTATCTGAAGAATCGAAACAGTGAGAATTTTAAATTTTTTTGGCTAAATGAAAACTAGAGATCTTAGAGCTTCTCCTTCAAAATTTTTTCCAATAAATTTTTAGATTTAACAATTGTGTACCTATCTATTTAAACGATGACTTCATAGAAACATCAAAATGTAATTTTTTTAAATGACATCGTGGCATCGTATGATGTGTTTTGCGCTAGTGAAATGAGTAAAAAAGATTATTTCTCTGATTCTAATTAATTACCTAGACTTAAGAGCTGATTTTGTATATTTGCATTTTTTTATCAGTAATTTATGTAAAGTATGAGAAATAATCTTCTAGTAGGCCATGAAAATATTAAAATTTAGTATATTGCTACCGTTCCTATTTTCTTTCTACCTTATTTCTCATTTGTTCGATTTTGTGGTTATTTCCAATTTCTAATAGAATGTGCAATACCCGGCGAATCCGCCATAATGTTACATGTTTGTTGTCTTTACAACATCAATAAAAGTTAATTTTGTACACTACAAGTTCAAGCACATTACTTGCAGAAATCTTGTACAATTTGGAGGTCATTCTAGCTTTACGGGTAACATTAGAGAAAACGATAGAAAAAGGAAAGAGTGCGTACATAGGATTTGTAGATATAGAAAAAGCTGTTGACAATGTTAAATTGGGCAAGATGTTAAATATACTTAAAAATGTAGGGATGAGTTACAAAGATAGAAAAGTGATACTTAGTTTGTACCTATAAAGAGCAACAGGCAGTTATAGAGATGGGGCTGCAACGTCGTGAAGTAAATATTTGGAAGGGAGTCAGATAGGGATGCACACTGCCACCGCTATAGCTACGAATACTTTTTAATCTATACATCGAAGACGCGATCAACATCATTAAAGACAGTACAACTGTAGAGATAGATACACAGGGGCAAAAGATTAGTATGCTTAGATTTCCAGATGATATAGCATCTAGCAAGGAGTTAAAGATATCTTTAAATAAAATGGTGCGATACTGTCAAAACAGTACTGTATGAAAATAAATAAAAGTAAAGCAAAATCTGGGGACGCAAAAATAAGGAAAGAGCAAATATAAAGACAGGAGACGAAAAATTAGAAGAAGTTGCCGATNTGAACAAATCTGTTTTAAAACCTCTGGTATCGTTTTTAGGTACGAATAGACCTCATTACATGATTTATTTATGTTAATCTTTGTAATCAAAATGGCTTTCAATACTGAGACGCTCAACTGTCCTTTTTCACTCGTCCATATTTTGTTCATTTGATAAAAGACTCACTCGACAGGTGCGTTACGGCCAGGCAGACACAATATATTCAATAATTATAGAAGTGTTCGTTAAGTGAATATTGCTTGCACGGAAGTACTGGAATAATTCAACCCAACGGTTTTCAACAGACAAATTCTCAGCATTCCGTCTAGTGATTGTTTGGTCTGTCGTAATGCTAGAAATAAGCGAAAACTCGTCGAAAACTTTGGTGCCTTGATCCTTACAAATAAATTCTTGCGTTTGGTGCACTACGCTACACGTTGTGGCGTAGGTACCCAATAATTGTAAATTAAATTATCATTTAGTCTGTTTGCGAAAGCGGGACTTTTGTGCCCTCGCTGGGGACAGCGGGACGGACAGCCTGAAAGCGGGACGTATCGTCACCTTAAGTATACCGCAACGTTATAGTGTACTTATGAGGAAAGTTGGTATACTCAAAATATAATCTGATACTACGCGCCATTATTCGATACCCGCCAGATCCTAAAAAAAAGTGTCGGATCCGGCGGGTACCGGATTCTAACCGGATATCTACTGTAAGCACACCTTTACCTAATTTGTTTGAACCACGAAACCCTTTTTCCTATTTTAGAGATGTTTAATTGCAAGATACTGTGACTTTGTTATTTAAAAATACATACTTAATAAAAGATATACTAAGGTCGGTAACACAAATCCTACCGACAGGAAATAACATCCGGAAAAAGTTAATAATGTTGCGATTACGAAACCAGTGTATTTAAATGCATCAGCTGAAGTAACCGTGAGAAATTGCTTCAATTTTCCTACAAAAAACAGTCGTTGATTGACATTCATTTATCAACAAAATGATAAATTGTTTCGACACAATAAAATATCGCCGGAAATAATTGACTAAGTGAACCGTGTATAATTCAGTTGTAATTTGTTTAACTCCAAAATAATTGGTATTTAATTGACTAACAGATCAATCTCCTCAATAATTACTGAAAGAAAACTTTTTAGTAATATTCTGATACAAAAGTCGCATAATTTTCGTTTTACTTTGGTTAAGGCTTTTTTTTATTTGAAATAGAATCAACGGGCAAAGCTGTCGTTGTTAATAGAAAAAAGACAGTAGCAAAGTCACAAAATAAGTTTGAGTTCCAAGCGTATACTCTTCTTTTGTATTTTGAGACATCGCTGTTGCTGCTTACTGTAATACAAAATTTTTCTCATCTGTGCAGAGATCAATCGCACACAAACTCATGGATTTGGCAAATTCGAAGTAGAGTAAAGTGCTGATCATAAACAAAGGATTCCATTATTTGTTTTAGTTATCTTTTTATCTTCGACTTAAAAAACTAGCCTTGGGAAAGATCAACAATGTAAGCTAAACGTTGGTTGTAGTTTGTAAATAATTAAAAACGTTTAAACCACTTGGTCATTTGATTTCAAACTCACTGATTGATATATCAGAGCACAGCTCAATTACCTGGGTCTGGTAACTTGAAATTTTGTACCGACGTTCCTTATCTAACGTAGACGAGCACTAAGAAAGGATTTTTTAAATTCAATCCTTAAAAGAGTGAAGAGGGTTCAAAGATTGATGTATCAATCAAGGCACATCCCTCGCTGTGTCGGTCCACTATGAAATAGGGTGAAACATGAGTTAAAAGTTTAGTACAATATCAAATTATAAAAAAATGTACAGAGTTAAATGCAATATACTAACTGCTGGTCAATATGCGCCAAGCCTTACACAAATGCTCAGAGATACTTCTACAACCTTCTTTTAATTGAGAAAAATTATTTTCTTTTATTTTCAAAAAATTGGCATAGTTGAGCACATCGGGGATGATTATTCACACAATAATTACATTGTCCTAAAATAATACCTCTCGAACGAGTTTAGATATGAAGCAATAGCTAGTATGTATTTTATTTTGTTTTCATACGTTAGAAATCATTTTTAAAAAACACGAGCACTGATTAATCAGTTTTATGTGCTACAAATTGAGGCAATTAAAAGAACGCTTATTATAACGTCTACACCTGCGAGATTTCTGTCAAAAAGTTCTTAGGTATTTAATCCTATTTCGAAATGTCAAAACAGACGCTCAAACTGCAAACTGGTAAATGACACGGTTAGTAAATGTTTTAACTATTGTTTTACTTAATTAGCATCTAGTAAAATAAGGGGGCGAGAGAATGAGAGGGGTTAGAAAACCTTTCCCTTGAATAAAGGAAATACAGACATCAAACAAAATTTGAAGAAATCAATTTTTGAGATTTCTCCATTACATTTTGCTTTTATATACATGAGTTACCTGGGTGTAGATGAGGCTTGCTTAAATATTCCATGGGAAGGGGGTGGTAGCAGTACCAGGGGGAGAGAGAATAAGAGGGGTTGGAAAACTTTATCCTCGAAGAAAGGAAGTACAGATAACAGACAAAATTTAAAAAAATTAAAATCATTTTTGAGATTGTTCCATTACAGTTGGCTGCCTTCGAACGCACAGAACGCGTTTTGGCTGTTTTTAAACGCTCGCAACGCGTTCTGGTAACTGTTAAACAGCCGGAACGCGTTTTGTCAATTGTTGAACGCTCACAAAGCGTTCTTAATGTTCGACTTGTATTATTTGCCGCTTTCTACCTGCGTACAATGAGATTTATATTGTACTTATAAAACAAATGAATTTCAATCCATTTTTCAGTTTTTAGGAAACAATTCAAT
>NW_020439043.1:385015-401043 GCF_000699045.2 Agrilus planipennis | reverse complement strand
ATAATGGTAGTAATATTGATACTTAGTTTGTACCTATAAAGAGCAACAGGCAGTTATAGAGATGGGGCTGCAACGTCGTGAAGTAAATATTTGGAAGGGAGTCAGATAGGGATGCACACTGCCACCGCTATAGCTACGAATACTTTTTAATCTATACATCGAAGACGCGATCAACATCATTAAAGACAGTACAACTGTAGAGATAGATACACAGGGGCAAAAGATTAGTATGCTTAGATTTCCAGATGATATAGCATCTAGCAAGGAGTTAAAGATATCTTTAAATAAAATGGTGCGATACTGTCAAAACAGTACTGTATGAAAATAAATAAAAGTAAAGCAAAATCTGGGGACGCAAAAATAAGGAAAGAGCAAATATAAAGACAGGAGACGAAAAATTAGAAGAAGTTGCCGATTTTAGGTACCTACTTAGGAAGTCAGATAAGTCAGGACGGAAGGAGTAGTAGGGATATAAAGCAGAGGATAGCGCAGGGTCGAATCGCCTTCAATAAAAAGCACTTCTATGCTTGCGAACGGTTAATTTAGAAATTCGAAAAAGGCTGTTAAAGGTGTATGTTTGGAGCGCGGCGCTGTACGGGTGCGAAACATGGACAGTGGGCCCTGCGGAAAAGAAAGGTTAGAAGCGTTAGAAATGTAGTGTTGTAGAAAAATGATGAGGATAGCGCGGATAGAGGTATTAGAAAGAATAGGAGAACAGAGGACTTTATGGAAGTCAATAAGATATAGGCGAGATTGGCTGGTAGGCCACCTTCTCAGGTATGAAAGTCTAGTGACAGACCTATTAGAGGCATATGTTTTTTAGACGACCTTATGATAATGGCATTAATTTGAAAAATGAAGAATATTCTCATAAGTACGTACATAGCAAACAAAAAGTTTAATTTTGTAGATTTTAATTATCCATGAAAAAGCTAAAAGGAAAACTATGGCTTTTTCAATTTTTTAAGTTTCTAATACGTTAAAATACCAACATCAAGTAATGGTTGTTCATGTTTACCTAACGCTATGGCATTAACATATTTTTTCAAATTAATATACTTTCATATGCTAAACTGAAAACAAAGAAATACTAAATAACAACAATGCTATCTGAACGGAGGCACCACCCGTCCGAGAAGCCCAAATGATACTTTGCTTCTAGGGAGCCTCGCCTCTTCTTTTCAGAGAAGGGGGTGTGATTTACATAGGGTATATATATATATATATACCCTATGTAAAATATATATATAGGTTTGTTAGGTATTATATGGTATTGGTGGAGGCCCAATACAGATTTTATCACTTCTAATATAATGATGACGACTGAACGGAGCACTGATCTGATCCTTGCTCATCATACGACGTCCGGCGAGAAAATGATAAATGCTTAGAGTTTAATGGCTTGTGTACTCTTCGACCGACTGGTGAATTCTAAACCGTAGGATCACTTTTTAATCCTATCGCAAAATGTCGGTCTTTTTTGCACGTGCTCATAAATCAGTTAATCACCTTTATGTATGCTAAACGAAAGTATACGAGAACAACTCAGTAGCTTCACTAAAGCCTATATAAGTACGGAATATATTTGCTCTGAATCTACAGACTGCTAATTACTAAAATCTACGTTTTTAACGTTAACTTTGACACTTTGGTCTGTTTTGTGTAAAAATTCAGGGAATGCAATTAATGTTTCAAAAGTAAGGAAGTCAACTAACCAAATAGTGGGTGTTAAGGGATTACTCTTACAATTGAGATCTGAATATGCATATAATAACAGTATAAGATTACCACCAATGTTGAGATTTTAGGATACTGAATAAGTTAAAATAAAATTAATTTTAACATTTCTTGTCACATGTTAACCTCCCACTAACTTGATCATTACAAGGAAGACAGTCTAAAGACTGTCTGAACATGCACTTTCACTGACTCCTACAAAACACTCTTTTCTGCCTACGTTTTGCACTAATACATAGTCACACTTTAAACATTTACTTTTAATCCTGTGAAAACATTCAAATTAGCCATTCACGAACACAGAAGTGATTTTTTCTTGTTGAAAGCGTCTGTTATTTTTTTCTTGACTTGAGGTATGTTTTCTATTGTTACAGGATATGTATGAAAAAATGATACAAATCGATCCAAACGCACCATCGGATGAAGAGCATCGCTTGAAAGCGGTAACAAAACCTCGATACATGATTTGGCGGGAAACTATATCTTCCACTGCAACATTGGGTTTCCGAATCGAAGGTATCCGAAAATCTGATGGCACATCAACAAAAGACTTCAAGACTACAAAAACTAAAGACCAAATTATCAACGCATTCCATGAATTCACTGAAGGATTTCCACACGCTGTGGTATGTGATTTTATAATGATATAATAAATTACAAATTAAAAAAAATCCAGTGTTTTTGGGATAACTATCTGTGTCATAATTTTTCATTATTTCAAAAATTTTCGACCTTGTAAGACACCATTAGGTGGGTTCAAGGAAAATTTAGCATCGGAAGAAATTACTTTATTGAGCGTTTTTTACGAGATTCATCGGTTTGGTTAGTGATTTATTGAGAAGTGCCATCCCTTTCCATTTAATATACATATTAAATAAATAATGTTGTTTATTTATTTTTAAATTACTCTGACGGTGGTTCTTCTTTTGTTTCAGCCAAAGTATATCCAAAGACTTAAAGCTATAAAGGCAACATTACAGGCCTCTAACTTTTTTAATACACACGAGGTAAGTAACTATTTAATTTGAAAAACTTACATATACTTTATTTATATGTGTATAGCTTTATAATAAAATTATAATGGTAGTAATATCGAGAATTGATATAAGAGCCATTCTTAAAGTTATATTCCTTTGGCGCGTTGGAAGTAAAATTTTAGCATGCAACAGAAGTTGGGTTAGCACACAGAACTTTAGATGAAAATTAGTATAGGGCTTTCTGCTGTATTCTCCGGCGTAATCAGAAGGAACTACTCCCCCACCAGCATTAGTAACTCGTAGTAATGAAACACTCAAAAATTACGTCTGATTTAATGAACTTTCTAGGGCGTACTGAAAAAATTTAGACAGATAGAAATCACAATACACGTATGACGGTTTTGACAGATCACTGATCAAGAACTTTTGATCGTGACCTTTGATCTAGTCAATCATGTTGTAGTTTAACGAAAATGCAAAGATTAGATCAGGATAAGAAAAAATGAACGTGTATGTCCGATCAGTCTTATTAGGACTGATGACATTTTGATCTTATGTTGATAATGATGTAGCGAACATTCAAATAGGAATGTGTAAGAAAAGATCTGGGAAAGGACATTATATGCTCCGTGTGTTTGTTAAGTTTTCTAGTAGACATGTATTCAGTGGCTTCCTTTTGGACGGTTTTCATTCATATTGAGTAAATTTACTGAATCTAATATATCTTCATCTAATAACATCATATAATTACTACTGCCACGCCCCAATTGATCAACTGTCAATGTTTGAGAAGCGGTAGCGTTATTGTTATCGCCCTTCGTTACTGCAAGCGTCAAGTGATGAAACACACGTACCTTCTCGTAACCTTCGCAGCAGCTGGTTCGCAGTCAGGCCAGTTGCACCTAATGACGATTAGTAGTAGTTTACATTCCGTAGTTTGATTCTGTTGGATTGGAAAAGTTATTTTGCTATTACTGCAAAATACAAAGATAAGTGTATTTTGAAAATATCAAATAAAAAACAATGTATTGGCACGTGGACATGATGGTCACATATGGACGGTGAAATGAGAATGCACTGACGCCATCACACATGAAATCTGGTACCGCACCAAGGGGGTGAAGAGTAGCAAAGACGACAGGACGAAATCGTTTTGTGATTAATAGAAGATAATTTCGGTTTGAATGTCCGAGTCATTGTACGGCAAGCATGGTACGGTGCGGAGGATTTTAAGGGAGAATTCCGTGCATTCGCACAATAGTATAATAATAATCCAAATACGTCATACCTGTGAAATTGTTGGGCACACAACACACCAGGATATGCCTTCGTTCTCTTTGCTATTTGTGCCGGCATCGTCACCTTATAGAATAACCGCCAGTGCATTTCTTCCTTGCCCATAATTTACCAGTAACACCGATAAAACGCATCACAATACGAGGATGTTACACAAAGAATAATTACTCTCTTAAACACAAACAACAAGGAAAGGAATTAATCGATTCACACACACGCATCAAAGCACCAAGTCCTTGTATTGTTGATGTTGATGTATAGGGCCCTCAATCCAAAAACTGATTAGCCACGCACCTTCACCCTTTCATATGTTCTTAAGTAGACCTGCATTTGTCTCCAACTAGTTCTGCATATCATAACCGGCAGTGCATTCCATCCTTGTTCATATTCGCGTACGGAACTACACCACAGTATGTAGCGACTCATGGTGTACCTATAGTTATTTGATCGAACCTAGTAGAATGCATTTTCTAATATTAATTGTTTGTCTTTGTACTTTGTACCGAATACAAGACGGTAAACGGGCTTACATAGAGCTTATTGTATGCGAAGCTTTCATGCAACCTTTCCACAGGCAAATTAATTACGTAATTAATACATGTTAATCGATTAGTCAGTTATAAATTAAACGGATGTCATTGTGTTCTGTGTGACATGTGAAATATTGCACGATTTTATTTTTTCTATTTACAATTCAATATTGCAGCCCTGGCAACGCGAATTGTCGTGATATTTACGCTTCACTCATTTTATTTATTCATTGTGAGTTCAGTCGATGAAAAGGCACCTGCAATTCAACCCCTAGCGACAAAACACCTGGTAAATAGTGTACCGTTTTACATTTGTATATTTTAAAACACTGTTCGTAATGTATTTTTAGTGATATTCAAATCAATAGTGATCATAATTTATTGTAGACGTAAATGAATATAATTTTAGAAACATGCAAAAGCAGCAGAAGTTCTTAAAAGAAAGTTTTGTAATTACTTAACAATGGAAAAGATTTGTTACTACAAAATATATATCAAAAGTGTAGTAAAGGTAGGTGGTACAATGCAGATTTAAATTAGTATTAAACAAATTATTTCTTCTATTTTTGCAAATACAGAACATTTTTACTGATGAATCATTTTAAAACATATTACAGTGTGTGTTCTGAAATTATAAATCGTATTCATACTCAAATTAAATGTTTTAAGCGTTTTCATATTATTACAAAATTATTGTTTGCTACAATCGAAAGCTTTCGAGATAGAAACTGCTGAATATAATAACAATACGAATATTCTTTTAGAAAAGTGTAACAAATTTTTTAATAGTTATGATATTTACTTAAACAGGCCTTGTGAAAAGCAAGTACAGTAAAAGTTCCTTATTCACGGTTTCATTATTCGCGGATGAAAAAATTGTAACCCAGTTCTCGTATTCGTAGTTAAAAATTTCATTATTCGCGGATGCAATCGGTAAACAGAAAAGGATTCGGTGTCATTTATTAAGGGGACTGACCGCAATAGACCGCTCGTACCTAGTGTGAATTTTTCCGAAAACATGGGTTTCTAATCTAAACATTGTGATTTAACGCTGCCTGATAAATATCTGGTTTTCAATAATATGGTCATTAAAAGCTTTTACAAGTGCTTAATTTTGATGCTTCTTGTAGGAATAGAAATTAAAAGATTTAAAAATGGCCTTTCTACAAGCTTTAGAACGAAGCTTTATCTATCTTACTACAAAATTTCAAACTTCTATTCCAAACATTAAATTCATGATATCTATAACCAATAAGCATGTTTTCACTCTACGGCGCATGTACTAGTGAAACCCCATAATGTATCAGCATCTTTTGAGTATGTACTGTTGGTACGTGCTGAGGCAGCTTTTATAAAAGATGTAACCCAGTGGACTAATTTAAAATTCAAAACAAAAAAAATCACTAAATTAATTTTAATTGCGAATTTCTCAATAAATTGATTTTATTCTGATACATATTGGTTTCATTTCGGATCCTTAGAACGTATTCCCTATGATTCCATATTAATTACCATTCCATCCACGGTTTCTGTATTCGCGGCAGATTTAAGGAACGTATACCCCGCGAATAAAGAGCTTTTACTGTAATGTATTTAACACTGTAATGCCGCACTATAAGTTACGTAATTATATTGTCTTTCTGGATAATTCCGGAGGCTTCCAGCCACTGCTTCTAGATCTCTATAATCACAAACCTTACTAAACATCGATTAAGAAAAATTTTCCCTGTGAATATCCGATGTTACTCATTTAGCCAGACATCTCGCTGCTCAACAGGAATACCGCATTTTAAAATTACCTGTAATACTGATAAAACGCACCACGATACGAGAATATTACACAAATAATTAATCTTTTAAAAGCAAGCAAAAAGGAAAGAAATTAATGTATTCACACCCACGCATTAGAAAATAACGGCCAATCAGCTGCTTTACTTATGCCGACTTAATAGCAGACTGCAGAGTCAAATATATCTTGTTGCGTTTACGTCATGCGGCTGTGACTTTAGAGCATCAAGTTCTTGTACTACCGGTGTTACTGCAATCCAAAAACTGCTTCGTTACGCACCTTCACTCTTTCATATGATTTTTATTAGACCTGCATATACCTCTTACAAGTTCTGCACATCATATCAATACAGGGTGTAACAGAAATAAGTGCCGAGCTTTGGAGGGTGTACACTGAATGCAATAAAAAATTGCACGGTGAGTTCGGCACCGTGGTTTAGGAAAAAGAAAATCACAATAATTTACAATCCGAAGTCGGTCAACTAAATAGCGCAGTGCTATAAAAACTTTGCAGCTGCATGGATGGAGAATGTAAACTTTGTCGATTACCGATATCTAAGATAAACACAACCAATTTACTACACAATCAAATAGGCCGAATCATGTAAATCTACGAAACACAAAAGAAAGAAAAAATGTAGAGTAATTCCGGAAAAGATGGTGCACCGGGTGAGTTAGAATATTTTTTCGCAATAATAGTTGAGCTCGATAACGTTGCTGTCAATCCGTCCAGGAAGAGAGAACCGTTCAGCAACTAGCAGACTAGGTTCAGGAAGAAGTCCAAGAAGTAAGAAGCTCCAGGAACCATGTTAGAGACAAATATCATTCCGTAGCAGGTACATCTTCCACAGGTATTGAAAAGGCTAGGAAGCGAGCGTGGCAACCGTTTTAACATCATCGAGGTACACTGAAAAAAGAACATGTGTCAGAGAATCAAAACCGGCGAAAACACTACAGAAGGCTATGAATCCAATGACGAAGATTAAACTAAAGAAGAAAAAAAAAAAGTAGTGAAGAATGCGGTTACAAATGAGTCAACAACGGATGACGACAAGTCAAATTTACTCTACAGGAATCTAGTGATAGCCTTTATGAAGACGACTAGGTGCAATGCCTTCAATGCGATGGTTTCATGTAGATCTGCTCAAATTATGTAAATTATTATGACATGTTCGAAAAATTTTATGTCGCAAAAATAATTAAATGTCAGGCTTTCCTAGTGAACCATCTCACCTGAAGTGGCTGTACCAATTCAGCCCATGTCGGGTAATACGGTACAGGTGACGAGAATAGATTTAATTTTTTTTGAAGTGAAACTTCTATACGCACGAAATCATACAACGCATTTCCCCCCCTGTCTGGCTCTATGTATGCATAGATATTTAAAACTACGCAGCGGATTTTAATGCGTTTTTTTTTTTAATAGATAGAGTAATTCAAGAGGAAGGTTTATATGTATAATACATGCATAATATAGTAGAGAAACACTGATAATTTTAGAGGTTTCTATTGTGATGTCGTAAATGAACACATTTTTCGCGCTTACATTGTAAACGCTAGCTGAACCCTACGAGATGGATCAAAATAATACACTACAGTAATGTACACCTTAAAAAGGCCTACAAAAAAGTCCGGGATGGTGTATGTCTATCTCTTAGGGATAACCCACAATAACCATTTTTTATCCTTTAATTTTTACGAGAAATAATGGCTTATTTACGAANCACCGCTATGAGAAATGTATCAGCCTTGGAGGAGATTATGTTGAGAAATAAAAAAAAAAAATTTTTAAAAACCTTGTTTTTCTTGGTCAGGCCGGAAACTTATCAATCCACCCTCGTACATTGCAAACGCTGGCTGAACCCTACCAGATAGATCAAAATAATATACTACAGTATTGTACACCTTAAAAATGTCTACAAAAAAGTCCGCGATGGTATATATCTGTCTCTTAGGGATAACCCACAATAACCATTTTTTATCCTTTACTTTTTACGAGAAATAATGGCTTATTTACGAAGCGATTTTAAGCAATACAGCATTAATCCTTATCCAATTAAGTACAGCATGTAATTTAAATGAATATTTTCGAAGACATTACAGACTTAAAATGCAGGGACATAGCGGTTGCGGCAGTACCGACTGGTTTGTATTATTTAATGACAAAAAAGCTGTGATTGTTGTATATAAAGACATTCTATAGTATATTCAGTATCAGCATTGCACCCGTGCGAAGCATAGTGTACAAATAACACCATTAAACCAATTCCTTAACCACTATCCCGGTATGTTTGTGTGTTTCACTTCAGTAGCGTGTTGTATAATTACACGTTGTATTTTTCGGTTTTAAAATCGTATGTAATATAAACGTTGATTTCCCCCTCCCCTAACGTAACAGGACTTTAACGTCAGATTGGACCCCAAATGTCGTTATTTTTCAAAATTACGTTTATTTTTTTGATATATTGATGTAACAATTTCATTCGTGTTACTGTTTTAATGACGAATATATTTTTATACTGTGTTATTTCGTTTATTTCTGAAGTTATAGTAACACGAACAAAAGTGTGCCAACTTAGCCGGAATTACCCTATGTTACGTAAACATTAGTCTTTAATGAGCTTCATATGGATAATTGTAATTTTATTAAGGCAAATTTTCATACCACTATTAAGGAATTGCCAAAGCGTGTTACTTTTTTTGCGGCTAGTTGTAAGTACGTACCACACATTTATCTAAAACGCGAAGGATGTACGATATGAATTTACGTCGCACCAACAGTGATTATGTATTGTGAAAATACAAAATTCCGTCTCGCGTGAAACGAAGTCTACGAATAACACTCTACTCTTCTTTCGAAACCATTGACAGAAATCAATTTCACGTAAGGCTTACCCTTGCTGCTGATCATAAAGATATGGCATCTGTTCCTTCAAAATTTGCCGCAGATATTATCGGTAATTTAATATTCATAAACACTTGAAAGTTTGATTTGTTTAATCGATAGTGCGTATTCAGCTATTATATGTTTTGATCACGCGAAGTTGGTTATTTAAAACCTTAGTTTGGTGATTATTTTTCACGACTTTTGGCTGATTAGTGCAACAGCTTTGGTAGAAGTTATTTTTGGATTGGCGTCTTCCCTCGCGACATAACTTAAAATTGAACAGCATGTATATTAGGGTGCTTCAAACAAAATTTTTATTTTTTTTTCTAACTCTTACACCCTCAAATGTTTCTCTTTGATGTAAAAAAAATCCTCGCCAAACATGAGCCCTATAGCTATCATATAATTGCAGCTTCGGCACAATTACAATAGAGAGGGTCAGTATCAGTCTTCGGCGGTCGCAGTCACCCTCAGCTAATTGTATGCCATTCTGTCCACATTTCGTAGATTCTAGGAACTCAATTGCTCGAGGCGGGGTATTGTCCTGGTGGGTTTTTGCCCACACTCAGTTCTGCGAACTTGCTTTCCATTGTTTGGGTTTGGTAGGCATTGGTGGTGGTATCACAATAAATTCATTTTCATCACATTTTTAAAAAAGTTATACTTTGTCCTTCGAGTTGTTCACTTACGTTTGTTGTCACTTTAATTGTTATCCGTTTTATTTTAATATTTAGTTATTTTGTTGTAAATAAAGTTTTTGTATATAGTGTTTATTATCGTTGTTTTATTCACTATTACAAAATTTACATTGAGGAAACTCTGCTCGTGAAGTCACGGCAACCAATAGGAAAAATTCTTTTTTGTTTTAAATTGAATTTGCACATAATTTACGCAATTTTTTCCAAAAAACCGTTTCATATTCTCGAAGTTGAGTCTTTGAGCCTTACAAAACTAAGACAAAATATGATTATCTTCACAAATTCCCAAACTGTACCAAAACAACACTTGCGACTGCAGAATAAATCAAATTAATAACGTATCGGAAAGGCGTATTTTTCTTAATTGCTATAATGTGCTCTAATTATTATTAATAAAAAACTATCAACTAGAATGAACAATTTTTTCAATTTCAAATTCAATTTAAAACAAAAAAGAATTTTTCCTATGTAAATTAAATAAAAATAGCGACCCCTTAGATTTGAGCTATAGGGCTCATGTTTGGCGAGGATTTTTTTTACATCAAATAGAAACATTTGAGGGGGTAAGAGTTTGTTTGAAGCACCCTAATGTATATGAATAAGTTACAATTTTGGTGAAATATACAGTGTAATACTCAACTAAATTTGAAAAATTTACAGTGTAGCGAAATAATAACCGTTCCAAATAAACATTTCGTGGAAAGACTACAAATTGTGTTACTTATTTAAATAAAATAAATGAGCTAATTTTACTGAATGGTATTGTTCTTAATAAGATTTCAATTTCAATTGTAATTTTAGTATAAAAATATAGGTGTTGGTGGTCTCATTAGAAAATGATCACTTAATTTATTTAAAAAATACCACAATAAATAGAAAATTTCAGATCAGTTTAGATATATGCGTAAATTATGTGTAGATGTGTATATTTAACATATTTAATTAACTTTAAGAGTGGAATAGCTTTTCTGCTAGATCCCTCACAGAGCTCGGCGGAGGTTTAGTGTTCTGTAAATAAAAATGTGATTCCAGTTCAAAGCTTAGAAGCACTGCAATTCAAGCCACTTCATGAAACAGTAGTTGGGGCCTGGACCTGGTAAATGAATTGAGTACTTTATAGAAGTACTTTGTACTTCAAAGGGTCTCAAGATGATTGAAGCACTTTCAGAGTGAATTCAGATTTCAATCTAATTGCTTTTGAAGTAATTAGTAATTCGAAGTTTTTCGATTTTATGATATAAATTGGTGCTTCAAATACTAAAGTGCTTGAAATAAGAGCTTTGATTTTAGGGCTTGGATCTCTGTTGGTGAGGGTTTTGCCAAGTTCTGTATCGATATTGTATTTAGATTTTTTGTTTCTAGAAAACCAAATGTCTTAATCGAACACTTATTGAAATGACTGCAATTAAATTAATTGGGTGCTTATAGTTTAATGATATTTTTAAAAAATTAAGATAATTATTTCAATATCAGAAAATGAATATCTGTTCTGTTGAAGGCACTAAGTTTGTCACTTTTCTGGCAATAAAATTGCGCCATTTTTAATTGTTTAATGTTTCAGATTGTGAATGTGTAATTTTTCAATATTATAGTACAACAATTTTGCAATAAGCGTTTACGCATATCAACTATATATATTACCTCCCTCAAATTGTGATTGGTCGTTTCAAAAATTATTTACATATGGAGAAGCATTTGGAAAAGATCGAAGAGACAGCAAAATGTCATCTAGAAATTCAGGTTAGACATTTGTGTAACTTAAATTCAATAATCATTTCTAAAATGGATTTCGTAGTGGAAAAAATTCCTGAAGATTCTTTCTACGTCAATTTATTCCTTGGCCTTCCACAAACATTAAACTCTCTGGGAATTAAGGATTACAATTTGACCCGTTGTGCTCCTCTTTCTGATGTGGAAATTTATCAGTGGGAACGAAAACATGGCGTAACATTACCAGAGGACATTCGCTGTTTCTACTGTTCAACTAACGGTTTATTCTTCACGTGGTCGTTCAAGTTTGTTGATGATGATTCAGAACACGATAGTAGCAGTGCCGATGACGAAAAATCAGAAGAAACACCTAAACCAATAATTGGCAAAGTAGAAATAAATACATTAGAGAACCTTCGACAGGTGTTTGGTTACGTAACCGGTAGTGAACATGGCACAATAAAGAAAAAGGACGGCACGCGAGATATCAAACTTTCTCTTGAAAGCAAAGTATTTGAACTGTGTCCAATAGTGGGAGGGAAAGTTGTTCTTGTATATTTATCGCCAAAACATGAACCTTCGGTTTGGCTTTTGACTTGGCTAATGGAGTTTTCGTTTTTGGCTAAAGATTTTAAAACGTATATGAAAATGTGTGTTGCCCATTTGGGAATACCCAACTGGCAGTTCATTTTCACTCCTCAAGGTATTTCCGAATGGACCAAGTCCTTGTTTAGGCTTTATGCAAATCACCTTCTACCTCATGCTGATAAAAGTATTTCTAAACGAAGTGCTAAAGATATCGAAATGCAATGTGCGCCTATCAATAAAATTGACACTGCAATTTTCAAGTCCAGAGCTCCACGGAGTGAATCGCTAATAAGATTAGAAAGGGAAGAAACACCGCCAAAGGAAACTCTTAAGAAAGAGAGCAAGGGTTCATTTAAGGGAAGAACTAAAAATAAAAGAAAACCCCTGTACTATGTTAAAAAGAGATGAATATTTAATACACGTTTAAATAAATATTTTTCGTAGGAAAATTTGCTGTTTTAATTGATACCTACATTTTCATAAAATTATACATTATTTTATTTTAAGGGTATAAATCAAAAAGGGAACAAAAAAAATCATTCAAAAATTGGTTAAAATGAAAAAAAAGAACACTGAAATAACCTAAAACTGATATCCTATGAAGCGGATCCAACGTAGCGTCCCCTTTATTTGATACCGGGGAGGAGTTGCTATCCTGGATTCTATATAATGAATTGAAGCGAATAAAAGAGGAATAGATATAGATTTAATTAAGAAATTGACCTTTAGTACGTTTCTATCCAATTTGTGTCGTAGAACCTACAGGTATATTTAAGTATGTATTTATTTTTAGACTTCATGCATAATACGAAACATATTTTATTTGTTTATGTGAGAAATGCACAAGCTCATAGTATTTTACGGCAATAAAGATAACTTTGTACAAAGTGATAATAATAAATAATAACATGATTTTGAAAAATATTGGTCATGACATTTACAAAAAAAAGTAAAAGGTATAACGCTTTACTTAAAGCTTACCCGAAAAGTATAACAAAATCCTAGATTAACAAAGAAGTTTTCACGGCCGGCTTTCTTCGATGAGGGATCGATATTCAAGCCTGATGACCATGATTCAGGTCCTCCTTCAGTGAATTCGCATATTATGGAGTCAAGGAATCGTATTCGATGTTTCTCTAGCTATTGTGTTTGTTATCCTCTGGGAAAGTGGCGAGGGATGTGGTTAAACGTCCTTCTTATTTGGTTTGCGTCGTAAGAGCCTGAAATAGAGGTCCCGTTTTTACCTATTCCACCATAATTCTTTTCTTTTGCTCCTCGCACCCAATGCGTAGAGAGAGAACAGTGCCATAAGAGAACTCTGTAACCTGAACTACAAATCTTATGGTCACTCTTGTATATACCATCACATCTGTGATTTTTTTCACGTTATCTTCTGTGAGGGATGCATTCTCCGAGATGTTCACCTTCAATAGATATTCTCTAACTCCTTGATCCAGCTTGCTACTGTAGAAAATAGATGAGCTGAGCCTCTCAATATTCCCACCATTCTGATCTCGTAGTATATAAGTATACGTATAGGTCCAGCGCCAAATAAATACTAATCATCCCTTTTAGGTATTAAATCCGTCGAGAAACTTCTTCGTGGTATACCTACAAAGTCTACAACTATAAAAAACGTTTGTATAGTTGGGACGTTCAGAATTGACATATTCCGCAATAAAACTGTCCCATTTACTTTCTTCTTTCAACTTATTAACTAGTCTAGAGCGGTTGCTGACAACGCCTACTTTTACTCACGACAGACGTTGCAGGAAATATCGTATACGTAGAAAAGAGATGTCAGGTAGGAATTGCAGCCGGCATTAATAAAGAAAAAGGAGTAGCATTTCACCAAATGATGTGTAACAGAAAGTGATGCAGACAAGCAGATTTTGAGCGTGTTGCCAGAATCGAACTTGAAGAAAAGTTCAACATTCTCAGGAATTTGGAAAAGCAAAGACGCTTGCTTAAAGATTTAATTCCAATCAGGCAGTTAAATCCCGACCCTGCTCTTTTAGGTATCTATGCAACCTCTAACCGCTACACCTTTTACTATTATCAGGTTATCTCTTTTTATCCTCTCTGTACTACTCATGAAGCATTTCCTAACTTAACAAGAGCGTGTTCAAAATGCAGCAAATGACTACAGTCCCAAATGAAAACAGGTTTAGAGGTTTAGACAATTGTTTATCATTCGGGAGGACGCTGGCTCAATTCCGGGTCCGTCTGACTTGGTTCAAGTTTTTCTGTGGTTTCCTTGAATCACTTAGGCAAATGCTGGGGCAGTAATATTCCACAGATAATCTATCATTCTCTTCTGTCTTCATTTCGTCCGTCTCATCTTTCTCACCCGAACCACCACACCCACCCATTCCCACGATTCCTGAAAGGAGGCTGAAGAGGGCCTTCCGCCCTACCTTCCGGCGTAGTCCGGAGGGACTGCCCGCCCACCAGCATTAGTGGCTGGTGGGAATGGAACACCCAAAAGTTTTTTTTTTTTAGTGAAAACAAAATAGAAGATACGTCCATTCTCATAGTTAATTTATTACTGACTTTGCCAAATTTGATCGTTCCAACTATAGAAACTTTTTTAAGTGATCTACTTTTCAGCACTGCTTATATTTGTCCTCAAGAAACAATTGTTGTTGCCTGCTAAAGAGAGCATGTTTTTGCAAAAAATAACACTTTGTTATAAAGGGCGAGAGATGTAGATAAATTAATTTTTAAATAATATCATTGTAAAGTTACGATTCAGACCATCAAGACATCTTGATGCGACCATTTTTTGAGAATTGAAAATTTGATTGAGTCATAGGTATATTATTGTATTTGGATAGTATCATCTTGTCAAATTAACAATATTTTCGTTTAATTTCTTTCAGGTCATAGGAAGTTCGTTATTGTTTGTTCACGATCGATACAACGCTAACGTATGGCTTATCGACTTCGCCAAGACGCTACTTCTTCCATCGAACGTAAATATTGATCACAATTCATTTTGGAAAATCGGCAATCACGAAGATGGTTACATGATCGGCATAAACAATATTATTTCAATTTTTGTAACGATGTTAGAACAACATCCTGTTTGCGTCACACCTCCACCTCCTGTCTGTATTCAAGAAAATAAAGAAAAACAAAGAAGCATCGATCAAGGAAGCAATGAAGAATAGATTTTATCGCAATTATCTACGTAACAAAGGGACGTAATATTATCATTATTATTGTTGTTATTAGCAGGAACAAATTAATTCTTTTGATTAAACGGTAACAATCAATAATTGTGCTCCTTTTAAATATGTATTCAAACGTTTTTGATACGACAATATTTTTTGCTATTATTATTATTATTAATGTTAATATTCATGGAGAGAGTTTTCCAGTAACGGACTGAAATAATCTATTATTTTAATTTCTACAATGTAGTGTACATATTACATACGTATTTAAAATAATATGCGTATTTATTTAAAACTAAATTAACTTGAGTATTACTGTATAGAAATATCTTATTTAAAAAACACACCTATGTAATTGTTTAACAATAAATACTTTTAATTACGTATACACTGAACGCTTATATTGCGAGTATAATTATTATTAATAAACTATTAGATTATTCATTCTTTTATTCGCATACAGGGTGATCACCGAAACTTTTAATTACAGATATTAAAGGGTTGAAGTAGTGCCTCCTAAATTTTTAGAATGGTTATTTCAAAGCCCCTTTTAATTGAAGCAATTTTGTGTTAATTCAGTATGCAGTTAAACTATAATACGTTCATGAAATAACAGACAGTAATAAATAAATAGTATC
>NW_020439043.1:377531-380881 GCF_000699045.2 Agrilus planipennis | reverse complement strand
TAACAATCAATAATTGTGCTCCTTTTAAATATGTATTCAAACGTTTTTGATACGACAATATTTTTTGCTATTATTATTATTATTAATGTTAATATTCATGGAGAGAGTTTTCCAGTAACGGACTGAAATAATCTATTATTTTAATTTCTACAATGTAGTGTACATATTACATACGTATTTAAAATAATATGCGTATTTATTTAAAACTAAATTAACTTGAGTATTACTGTATAGAAATATCTTATTTAAAAAACACACCTATGTAATTGTTTAACAATAAATACTTTTAATTACGTATACACTGAACGCTTATATTGCGAGTATAATTATTATTAATATACTATTAGATTATTCATTCTTTTATTCGCATACAGGGTGATCACCGAAACTTTTAATTACAGATATTAAAGGGTTGAAGTAGTGCCTCCTAAATTTTTAGAATGGTTATTTCAAAGCCCCTTTTAATTGAAGCAATTTTGTGTTAATTCAGTATGCAGTTAAACTATAATACGTTCATGAAATAACAGACAGTAATAAATAAATAGTATCAGACTATTGTCACTAAGTGTCTGAAGTCGTACTACATGTATAATTATGCAGGTACTCATCATTAAATTAGTGCCGCTTTATACTGACAACAGTTTGTAGTAAATATAGGGTTGTATAGTACATTCGAAATAAGAAGGCAAAGTCCTCAATAAATAATACACACTAAACACGCCTCGTCCACAGCTGCGTCGATGCCTGCACCTACGTTTCATAAGAATCAATCGAGTAGAATGTGACGGTTGAAAACGTGCTTGTTTTGTTGTCTGTACCTACATTAAATGAGCAAATTTACAGGACCGGCTTAAGGTAGTAGTCGTGCTACAGTATGGTGGAAAAGTTATTGTAAGATCTAAGATAATTCAATGCAATAATATTTATATAATTTCGATTGTACATCAAAACAGATTGAATGAGTCTGTATTCATACATACCCACACATCTAAAAATATTAATTAAGTTTATCTCGAATTAGAGGAGGTCAATCGACTTTAAAAATAGTCAGCATTGATGAGAAATGAATGCGTTATTGTTTATTTTTAATTTCATAAAAATATTTTTTTACAAAATAATACATCTGTTTTTAAATTAAAAGTTCCACCTTCTTTTCGTATCCGGGATACGGTTCTGCAACTAATGTTCAAAACCTCCGCCGCTATGTTTATAACGGAGATGTTTTCTCTACTTGTTTCTTTCTTTCTTTGAAAATAATTAATAACATTCCAAACAAGTTTTCTACTCCGAGAATTTAAAACTTCTTGGACCATTTCGTTGAAAGTTAACAACAAAAATAACAATAAAAACAACAATAACAAAAACAACGACAACAATAGTTACAAAGAAAAAATAACTTTAAAGATATATGTAGAGAGATGATTATTTGCACTAATACACCAACTAAATTAAGTCGACCCTGTAAGTTTGCCCATTTTATGTAGGTACAAATGACAAGACAAGCATGTTGTCGATCGTCTCATTTTATTCGATTGATTCTTATGAAACGTAGGTGCAGGTCTCGACGCAGCTGTGGAGGAGGCGTGTTTAGAGAGTACCAGGATATCTTCCGTTTATAAGAAGGAGAAAAACGATATGCCTGTGATGTGCATTATTTATTGGGGTCTTTGCCTTCTTATTTCGACTATACTATACCTAAATTAATGCATCCGAACAGCAATAGTTGTTAGATGCAAGATTGGTTTGGTATTTCTAAGGTAATCTTATTGAAAATAACCATGAAATAACAATACAAACGAAACTATCCGGATAAAAAACTAAAAAAATACTACTACTATAACTACATGTATTATAATCATTGAAAACCTTGAAAACAATAGGCGAAACGTAGGATTTGGTTTTTTAAAAAAAATAATGAATAATAATAAAATTCTGAATTAACATCTGATGAAAAAATTAAGGGAAGAAATACCATAAAATTTTTATTTATTTACCTATTTGTTGTATGCTCTGTTTAACTAACCGCTACTGATTTTTACAACCCTTTGGCTTGCGCCCTCCGCAAGTCTATAGTACAGTTGGATTTATTGCTGTCTTTTATTTGATGATCATACTACAGAAGTAAGCAACAACTTTTTTATAGTGTTGTTTCTAAAATAGATACGTATGTATTTAAAGGCAGAGGGAGATACATATACAAGAATGTTAAACCTATGGTTAAACTGTCTAGGATGAGGTAAGGGAAAAGGATTAAATTTTATATAAACATGTAAAATCCGAAAGTGTGTTTTATAAATTAACCGATTTTGAATAACTTTTTGGATCGAATTTTAATAATTTTATCTGTTTGACTTTTGCTTAATTATTTGTACTTGCATGCACTAATGGTAAGTCCAAAAGATGTCGAACGAATTAAGTTTTTTACGAACGCTCCCTTAATGGTAAGAGATATATAAATATTTTTTATAGAAAAGTTGTAAAGCTACGGTTAAGATTAATTCACAAATTGATAAAATCTGACTTTTATAGCCACAGATTGAATTCTAAACAGGCAAAGTCGCGGACACAACTAGTATACAGGGTGAGCATACAAAATGGTCATTGTGACCAAACTGTACGTTTAATAGAAAAATTTTTAGAATGAAACTTGTTCCCTATTTTAATACAAGATCGTCAGTAGCGTCTAAATTTAATTTACTGCACGGTGTTCAAAAATAGAAAAAAGTTCCCGTTTAAATGGTAGCACAGTTACGTATGGTTCCACTGGAAAAAAGTTGTTCAGAATACTAGAATATGGGTCTATATAAAAAATTGCGGCGATATTCAAATGTTTTTTTTCGAGTCAAATGAATCAAAAGTTCGCAATTGGATAGATGTAAGAATGGAGACACAACATTGTTGTAAAGAAAATTTTACATTCTTTTCAAAGCTCAGTTTGATCTATATTATATATATTAACGGTAATTTTTATGCTTAATCAATTAAAGCCCAAGATCAATTTTAGGCAATAAAGACATTTGAATATCGTCATGATTTTTTGCATAGCTCCATATAATTAACCGTGCTGTCATTTAAAGGAAACATTAAGGGTTTCACGACCATGTCTAATGTACTGTTAGCTTTCGAACTTATTGACCGTCGTCTGGCCATTTATCTTTTTGACGTTTGATCGGCACGAGTGGTTGGTATCTTCAGAAGTTGTGTTTGCATTCTGTCTGCGCTGAATCAATCGTCAAGTTTGTTTTTGAAATATTTTTCAATATAAAACTTTTGGTTGCTACAAACAACATATTGCCTACTTTTTATTGACTTCCATAGAGTTCTCTGTTCTCCTATTCTTTCCAATACCT
>NW_020439043.1:358155-376068 GCF_000699045.2 Agrilus planipennis | reverse complement strand
TTTTTTTTGAGCTTTTACCGGATAACACAACGATTAATTCGGAAGTCTACTGTCATCAGCTGGACAAACTGAATGATGCACTTCAACAGAAAAGGTCAGAACTAATCAACAGGAAAGGTGTAGTGTTTCACCAAGACAACGTGAGACCTCACACAAGTTTGGTCACTCGCCGAAAGCTTTTACAGCTTGAATGGGATACAATGCTACACCCACCATATATATATAGATTATTTAAATTATTACTATGTTAGAGAATATGGTATTATGTCAAACAAAACTAAATTATATTAAAAAGTCAATGCAAACAGTGATCTAGCAAGTCTGGCACATACCTGGTATATTTTAGTTTAAGACGTGACTCTAAATTTTTAGTAATTTGGCCTTCTTAGCCTTGTTCTTTATAAGTTTAGAGACGAGAAAACATGCTCGCTCGGATATGTTCACATGTTCAGATCTTCTGTATACCAGATGCAATTTTTTTCATTTGGACTACGTGTCTGTCTGTTTCGCTTTATCTTTTAATTTTTTCAAGCGAACATGAAGAGCTGCAATTGTTTCTTGAAAGAGCTACGGTTTGCCGACCCTTGTACTAAAGTGATATACATAAGCCCAATAAATTTAATTTAAAGCTATTGATAATTTGTTACGCTTTTTCCAAATGATTCTCGGAATTCCGTTATAGTCCAGTTAAGATAATATTTTTCAAAAAAAAAAAGTTGCGAAAAAGGTCGAAGAAGGGTTGTCTCCTGAATATGCAACCAAAAAATTACACTCAAAATTCTTAGGGGTGATACTGAAATAGGGGTAGTTTCCTATTTATTTTTGTTTTTGGAAATCTTGTTTTCCGGCATTAAATATTCTCTACAACCTTACCTTATAATTTTTTTATAACTTATATATTTTACCCTCCAGTGCCTATTATAGTTATAAAAAAATGTGTAATTCTATGTTCGGTGAACGTTTTGCCTTAGGTACCTGTATAAAAATGAATTTACACTCATTATTTCGCTCACTTCTAATGCTCACATTGATAAATAAATAAGAATTCAGACGATTAGGTTCATTTATTGAAAAACACTTTTATTATTGTAAATATCACAGTTTCAAATAAATAGGTATGTCACAAGGTGAAGGCATTAACAACAGTAACCTATATTAAAACTTAACAACAAACTCAGCTGTCGTCAAAGTTAAATATTAAACACGGAATCACAGCGTTTAGAGTAGATAGGTACTAATGTCCTTTTTTTGTATAATACAATACGGTAAGAATTGTACATTAATTAATTCACTAATTACTGGCAATATCGTTTCAATACACAGAAGCTTAATTTAGAATAGGCACTTCGTCACTGTCAGTTTTTATAATGGAGAATTTCAATTACAACAGCCTTTCTTATGTTAACCCTACTTACTAAATTCAACTAAATCATAGCGTACCTACTAATAATAGGATCATCAGTTTGTTAGTTAATTGAACTACCCTTATTTTTTTTACATATATATCACAGATTTTAAAACAAATCAGGAAAACAAATACCTGATTATCAGGTGTATAACTTATTACTGGAATATTCTTTATAATTTTCTAACAGAAGGTATTTCATTCTTAAAAAACACCAAAATTCTGTAAATGTAATAATTAAATTTGCTATTACTATCACAGCTGTGGATTCAAATTTACTGATATCCGTTCATACTATGGTGTGGAGTACAGCAGTGTGCTGAAATTGAATTCAAATGGACATTCCTTTATATCCTTTTGAGTTTTTTGAATTTTTTTCTAAAATTTCAAATATTTGAAAACAACCACCATATCCAAAGCTTATTTATTTGCATCACTAGAATTACCATCCTTGTCCATCTTTTTGGCAACTTGTCTTTGAACAGGACTCTGTTCTAGTCGTATCGAAGAAGCCCTTTTTGTGACGTAAAATCGTCCCGTTTTACCTGAACCATCGCCTTGTAGTAAAATATGGCGATTTGATGCTGAATATGGTGCAGGATGTACAGGATCATCGACAGGTTCGGGTTTTAAGGAAAATCGCCTCTGCTCGGCCCAAGAAGAGAGCATTGGATCTTGCCTTAACGACATTTTTCTGTGGTAACTTAATTCTGGTCGTAAGGACATCCTTCGCGGTTGTGTTGGATGATATTGAGTTATTGGGATCATTGAAGATCTTCTCTTATAATTTTGAATAGCTTGTGAACCAATGGATGTCCGTCGTGAGTGAACAGCTGGTTCGAAGGATAAATGACGAGCCCTTGGAGGTGTTACCAACTGTGGAGGAGTTAATGATGCGGTTCCGAGCTTTCGTTTTGGCGCCGGGCTCTCGTCATCTAAAGAAATACTTGCTAACGCTCTTATGAAATCTGCTATTGATGTTTCCTCCAGAAGTTGTTCTCTGTTTGGCACATTACTTGGTTTTTGATTCTTTTGTGTCTTTAAACCATCAAAGAAACTGATTCTTCCTCGAGCTGTTTGCTCCAGGTAGGCATTCCTATCCATCATGTCCTGCTTCTCAATATCGATGTCCTTTGATTTTCCTTCATCGCGAGGATATTTGAAAATATTCTTCATCTTCGAGAGGAAGCCTTGTTCGTTTGACTGGATGGTTTTCATTTGCTGTTGCAGTGTTTTGAATTTGAGAGGTGGCGGTGCAACTCCTCCATGCCAGGTCATTTCATTATCTTCCCTATTCAGACGTCTCTGGAATGGGAAACGTACTTCACTTATAGCCCTCTTTCTTGGTTTTGGTGCAAGGGGGGCCAGTTTGTCTTCTCCCAAACTCCAACTGGACGAAAACTTTTCACTTGCCAATATCTCGTTATCCGAAAATAGGTCGACTCCATACTGTGTTGTAGCAGGAGCGGATTCCGTCGATTCACACGTGCCAAGAGCATTTACTACTTTCAGTATCAATTTACTTGGTTCTATTAGTGCATTTGTTTTATTAAACGTTTTATCTTTGTCTATCAAATCCAGATCCGTATCAGACCTAATTCTTGCGATTTCGCCAACTTGTGGCTGGATGCATTCGGAAAATGCCCTCTTTCTTAACATCTGTGGTGTTTTGCGATATATGTTTAAGTCAGGGCAACTTTGACTTCTATTGATTCCAGTGTAAACATATGAAAACTTTTCTCGATAAACCCTTTTAACTTTCATGAGCAAGAATTCGTTAAGAATTGTTCGAAGTTCTTCACGAATCAGTTGAGGAGTCTTCTTGAGGTTCACTGCGATTTTATGTTCGATCTCGTGTATTTTTTTGTGACGCAATGCTCTCGTTATGAATCCAAGAATCATCACTACGTATCCAAGACCGAGTATGACCCAAACGAAGAGGAATAGTTGGTAACACGTGTAGAATAGGGTTCCATGGTGCTTTTCAGCGGTTCCTGTAATAAATAACATAAATATTTTTTAAATAATTTACACCATGTATGTAAAATAATGATAAATAAGTACAAGACAACTAATACACTGGAATTAAATTAAATAAAGACAATCTCTTACCTGCTACAAAGTCTCCAAAACCTATGGTAGTTAAAGTTACGAATGAAAAATATATGGCTTCATCGTATGTCCATTCTTCATACCACATAAATATGATTGACGGTAATATCATGAAAAACATAACACCTGGTATCAAATACAGACATATTTGGCCAACCAATCCGAAGGTTGCTAGTTCGTATTTGACTCGTGTTGCTTTCCATCGATGGTAAAGCTTTACAAACTGAAAATGAAAAAGTATTCCTATACCAATAATATAACAAAGTGAAATTTCATCAAAATACGTATATCCTTATTTTTTAAGATTTATAGTGAAAAAATGGTTTGTAAGGTCAAAGTAGATTTAAACAATACTCACCGACCGTGCAAAAAATTCACCCAATGTAACCATAACTATACCATTCATAGGTATACCAATTAAACTGTATGCTATCATGAACAGTCTTGTAAACGTTGTTGATGGAGCCAGGTTACCATAGCCTAAAAATAAAAGAGCAATTTGGTTTTCTGTTCATTTCCATGTGAATACTTTCGCTCAAGGAATTTACGACAAGTGATAGGTATTAAGATTTAATATTTATAGAAACAAGAATTGGGATTCAACATCAGGCAGATACATTAGTTTTATGGCCTTTTCACACGGACTACTTTTTTGAAGCGCTACAGTGGTACGATCTTTTGAAATCCACTGTTTTAAATTGTTTTCTTTAAATTTGAAATAGATACGTTATTATATCGACTACAATATCGAAGCGCTGTAAAAAATCGCTCTTTATACAAACGAACTGGCAACTGTTGCCCTACTGTAGTGCAACAGAAGCGCTACAAAATGTAGCTCGTGTGAAAGGCTCTTAGTTACTCTACACAGACTAAATGTACGTGATTTTTACTAAAGGAATAATGAATGAATAATTCTAACGTAAATAAAAATGGTTACAACGATTATTTTCCGATCAATAGAAATGAATACCTGAAATGAAAATAAATAAGCTCCTGAAACCTAGACTTAAGATAAGTTGTAACTTTGGACAGTAGTAAGAGGAAATAGAAAAACTAAAGAAACACCTGAAATGTTATTCTTTCTGACGATGGAGAGTATTAGAAAAGATTGGTACTAGAAAAGTACTTCTACAAGAAATTAAACGGAATTTTCTGATGCTATTAACGCCTTTCGATATTATACTGTATGTTACTCTCAGTTAGAGACTGACAATCAGCCTGTTTCATTAGCGATTTAATTAATAGAACACTATTAGATTGTAGTTAAATCTGACAAAGCTTATGGAAGACAATGGACTTTAGATGAGATAGTGCAGACGGGGTAAAGGAAGATAAAGAGACAGGCTTCTTACGTAAAGACATATACACAAAATCAAATAGAGTTTGAAGTTGTAAGTCTATTAAATTTTTAGAGCGAGGGTATTAGTAAATTTTGAGACAATTTTGGTGAAGGCGCCGGGGAACATTTACGTACCTAATAAAATTTTCATTATTCTTCTAGACAACTCAGGTCATACATGGTGTCTAAGGTCACCTGTGGTGCTTAATACACTATAAACCACTTACCTATAGTACTAACCACAGTGACAACAAAAAAGAGCGAATGGTAGTAATCCCATCTTTGCGGTATATCAATGGCCGACATGTTCTGAGATAACGGTTTCCCACAGTAACTCGTGAGTCTTTCAAATATATCGTCTTTGCTCTCATTCACTTTTGCCAAATAATGCTTTTTAAGCAAAACTGAAAAAAAAATTAAAATTAAAGTAAATTAAAGGATAAAGAGGATGAAATGTTTAAACATAAAGTGCATGCTATCGATTAGCAATTTTATATTATGCAAAATATAATTATCATTGAGTAAAAGCAAATAAAAATAAATACGTCGGATAGAAAAGGCTAGAAATGACAAGGTATTAAATGGCGTTACGGAAATCAATCAGAAAAAGGAGGGATATGATGGTGGGATATCTTTTTCAGACATGGAGGGTTGATTATATAGACATACAAAATACAAACAGAAACATGAGTAAACATAGACCGACCATAGATTACTGTTCGGAAATAGTTAAGGGTGTAGAATGTTCTGGTTTTCGGAAAATACTAAGATTCGCTCAGGATAAAAGAGAGTTGAGGTACGTGCGCAAGCAGACTTTGTATTATGACATTACAAAGTTGCTGAAAAGCAAATTCAACATCAGGTGAGAACTGTTGATATTTCGTAAAGTGTGTAACAGAACTGTGGTAGGTATATCTCTTAAGACGTGTAGATTAATATTAGTCTCAATATTACTCTCAATTAGGTATATAATATACGTAAAAATGCATATAAATTTGAACATATATATTTAATATGTATAATTGCACCTTACAATTCTTTATGGAAGAATGAAACTTTAAGACATCATATCAGAAAACTGGAGTTTTACCATTTATTACCTAATGAGGCTTTTGATCTATATCTTCACACTAAGCACTACCAGAATCTAAAGGTAAAGACTTTAACAGAGGGCTATTTTCCGTAAGGATCTAGCGGTGCCCTTTGCAATGAAGCAGTAAGTTACAGTAGGATATTCAAAAAATACAACGTGTAATTATACAACACGCTACTGAAGTGAAACTTCTTCAAACACACAAACAAAGCGGGATAGGGGTTGAGGAATTGGTTTAATGGTATTATTTGTACACTATGTGCAATGTTGATAGTAAACATACCATAGAATGTCTTTATATACAACAATCACTGCTTTTTTGTCATTAGACAATACATACCGGCCGATACCGCCGCATTTTGAGTTTGTAATATCTTCGAAAATATTCATTTAAATTACATGCTGTAAAGGGCCATATATATGCACAATGTATTTAAAAGTACTTAATTGGATAAGGATTAATGCTGTATTGCTTAAAATCGCTTCGTAAATAAGCCATTATTTCTCGTAAAAAGTAAAAGATAAAAAATGGTTATTGTGGTTTATCCCTAAGAGACAGACATATACCATCCTGGACTTTTTGTAGACCTTTGTACNCCCTGCATTTTAAGTCTGTAATATCTTCGAAAATATTCATTTAAATTACATGCTGTAAAGGGCCATATTAATCTATATTAAATGCACAATGTATTTAAAAGTACTTAATTGGATAAGGATTAACGCTGTATTGCTTAAAATCGCTTCGTAAATAAGTCATTATTTCTCGTAAAAAGTAAAAGATAAAAAATGGTTATTGTGGGTTATCCCTAAGAGATAAACATATACGATAGACCTTTTTAAGGTGTACAATACTGTAGTATATTATTTAGATCTATCTCGTAAGGTTCAACCAGCGTTTGCAATGTAAGCGCAAAAAAAGGGTTTATTTACGACATCACATTACAAACCTCTAAAATTATCAGTGTTTCTCTACTATTTTATGCATGTATTATACATATAAACCTTCCTCTTGAATGACACTATCTATTTAAAAAAAACCGCATTAAAATCCATTCCGTAGTTTTAAATATCTAAGCATACATAGGGACAGACAGCGGGGCAAATGCTTTGCATGATTTCGTTACATAGCAACTCGCATGAAACGAACTTCAAAAATAGAGATGTTAAAAGTCCAAACCTTGTATGTGTTATCATCACTTAAATGCCTCAAGAAAAGAACCACTTGCGATGGGTGCGGAACTTACTATAATTATCATATCTTTTAGTAGAGGTTTGCTCATTTGAAAATTATTTTTATGCTGATGGTGTACAATTTTTATTATGATTTATATGTGTTTTTTCTTTGCAGCTACTATGCATCCACGAGGTATTTACGAGTTGTAAGTACCTACTAGAAATCGAGGATGTTGTTGTGCATTTGCTTTTAAAAAATATATGTTCACTGAAGTAAGCACTTAAAAATAAGTAGTCACTACTGGCGTATACTAAGAAATATTGTTATAAAAACTGCATAAATGATTTCAAAGTTTTAGTATGATAATAGAACAACCTTGCGGATGTTCAATTTTTGGACGTAATTTATCTCCAAATATGAATTTTCTTGATCTCCATTCTAACGATATTATTATCAAGAAGTTCCGGTGATGAAAAAGAACTTTTTTGACATTTTTATGTATATCCTTATTTTTNTGATGAAAAAGAACTTTTTTGACATTTTTATAAAATAAAAATAAAACGTGCCACAATTAAATAATTAAAGATTAAGTTTTTCTCAAATTATTATTTTTAATTGATAAGTAATGTGCACTTTCTGTTTTAGACTCAAATTTTGAGTGTCTAAGCTCATGCCAACGATATAAAACAACATTTCTAAATCAGATTGAGATTGATTGATTTTAGACTGTTCCCTTATTTTTATTGTTCTTCAATAATAAATAAATAATAAAAGGAAGAGTTTCCTAGAGTACTTGTCTGGCTTTGTTTACATAAAAATACTATTTTCTATTTTTGATTTCCAAATCACTACCTACTAATAAAATTTAAAACCACTTTTGTTGTGTAACAAGGCGCGTAAATAGTATTAGATTGTTTCGTTGCTTCTATTTTATCAAAAGGAGTTTCCTAGAATACTTATGTGTGACTTTGTTTATTTGAAAATACTATTTAAATGTAATAAATTACAATGAATCACATAATTTCGAGCATAAATTATTACTTCAAAAATTTTATCTGATTGCTTTATACCTTATACTACAAGGTAATCGAAATCAATTAGATATATTATCAATTACTGTGTTTTTATTATTTAATATGCAATCAGTGATAAGCAAATAATAAGAAAGGCAAATCACGCGCCTATATTAACCGTAAGTTTTGCTACTGGGTAGCTTTGCATTAAAAAGTTTCAGAAAACAGAGTTACCAAGTGGTAATCCCATTTGTCTTTTATGTTCAACTTTTAAAAATATTTTGTACAATAAATAAAAAGCTCTAAAGACTAAACAGTAGTACGTAAGACGAATGAAACAAAGCTTTTATTAAAAAAAAATTTATTAAGAAGATTTTCTAACTGACTTAAATCAGTCTGGGTTTAAAAACTGGCGGACAGTTCCTGTGCGATTCTCTAATTTTGGAACGAGTGTCTTTAACTGACTATATTCTCCTGATGCTAATACTTTTTAGGTATATAATGAATTTGATGTGAAAATTTTAGTTACTTATGCCAGTCTTAGGAGTAAAAAGAGTGATAGTAACTAGCAGGTAGATATAATTATTCGGAGATTTTTGAGGTATGTATACCTACATGTAAAAATTGTCTTTTTATTAAGCAGTGAAGACATAAAAATTATTTAATGTTACATAAGTTTGTTAGAGCGAATATAAGGATAGGAGACGAAAAATTAAAAGAAGTGGCTGATTTTAGGTATCTAGGAAGTCAGATAAGTCAGGATGGAAGGAGGAGTAGGGATATAAAGCAGAGGATAGCGCAGGGTCGTGTTTCTTTTATGCTCTCTAACGGTTAATTTAGATATTCGAAGAAGGTTATTAAAGGTGTATGTTTGGAGAACGGCGCTATGCGGGTGCGAAACATATGGGCAGTCGGCGTGGCGGAAAAGAAAAGGTTAGAAGCGTTCGAAATGTGGTGTTATAGGCGAATGATGAAGATATCGTGGGTAGAGAAGGTTAGAAATGAAGTGGTATTAGAAAGAATAGGAGAACAGAGGATTCTATGGAAGTTAATAGGAAATAGGCGAGATAGGTTAGTAGGACACCTTCGCATGAAGGTCTAGTCAGAGACATATTAGAGGTAGAAACGGAAATTAGGAGGGGTAGAGGTAGATCTAGATTAGATTACTGTTCATAAATAGTTAAGGATGTGGGCTGTTCTAGTTTTAGGGAAATGCGAAGATTAGATCAGGATAGGAAAGAGTGGAGGTACGTGTCCAATCAGTCTTAGGACTGACGACCTTATGATGATGATGAAGTTTGTTTCATCGATGTTTATACGTTCATAGAGTTTATTAGTTTGTGAGTGTCTTAATATGTCTTATTCGTGGATATTTTAAGCAAAAACGATTTCCGATTTCTGAAATTTAAATTGATTTAATGATATGAACCTAACTCAATGTCGATCGGTTTGGCTATTTATTATTTTTTATTTATTTACATTTACGAATTAGAATAGTACACGAAGAAAACTAGATTTTTATGACAACGCAAGAATTACAATTTTCGATTGTAAATGGTTGAATTTGCAGTAGAATTTATTAGGTAACTTGTAATAACCTCAATTTTGACATGTTTTTTTTTATCATTTCAAGTTTTTTAATTATTACAATTTAATTTGTAATATCAACTAAAATACCTAATGCTGGGATTTTATTTTTACAAATTCAGGTCTAAATTGTAATTATTATTATTTTCGCTTACGAAACAACGAGATAGTGGGACGAATTGTAAATATCGCTTTATTATTTAACTAAATTTTCCGTTTTCATTTTCTCTGTGTTGATATAGATTCAGCTACACTTCGTTTTTTACACATAAACTTAAAAATGCTAACACTGTAACATTGCAAAGTTATTAACAATTTCTAGACAAAAAATTAGTAAACCACAAGAAAAAAGATAATGCGAAACTAGTAAAAAACCCTGAAGTAATATATTACATGGGTTTACATTTCCTCAAATATTCTATAAGTGAGTATGTATGTATGTATCAAGAATATTACTTATATATTAAGGTTGTTGTTAAATAAATATCGTAATTTTGTGACAAAATCACCAGAAGTATTTCTGAGCATACTTTTTTGGTGTATTGTAATATTGTTCGTTGGGCCATGAGGCAAAACACCGTTTTGTATTCACGTAAATTTTGAACAAAAGAAGGTATCACAAATCCATGTTTTTCTTGTAGTCAACCTTGCTAATGTTCTTCTTTTTGTCAATTACTGCATTAATGTACTTATTTCCTTAAGAAACGGGTGACATGTATTTGCATTTCTTTAACATTACGGTTCATGGTATATATTCATTAAAATTGAGTTCGTGATCTGCATTATTTCTCATTGAATGGAGCGAACTGATTAAATAAGCAGATAAAGTAAAGTTAGCGCATCTGTAATATAATTAACCCGTTAGAAATCGATTCTATATGGAAATTAATAAGATTGTGATGCTGATAGGTACTATGCGAAGGAAAGACGATTTTTAATAAGCACGTATAACCTTCCTCTTAGAAGATCCCTGACTTCCTTTTTTCGAATACTTCGCAATTCATTGTATAATAGTATCAGAATCTTATCTTAAGATAAAGATAAAGTGAATTATTGTCTGCATTAAATTACATAAATCTGTTTATTTATTAGTATTTTGAATTGCTATTACTGATAGCACATTTTCAGCGGATATCTAAACAATAATTATTTGATATCTCTTTAAGTAAGTTGTTTTGCAATAGGTATCGAGGTTCATTGCTCGGTAATAAGGTTTTTATATTTACTAAGAATAGGAGATCATATTTTCTAACACCTTGTAGCGTATGTTATATAATTTTATCTTTGCATATTAGAAAACACGTGTAAAAGCTTTCAAACTATATTGAGCTTTGGTAGAGCGGCATAGCGTAGAGATTAGCTTAGCATTCAGGTGATTCAGGGTTTGTCTGCCATGATCCACGTTTTTCTGTGGTTTCATTGGATCACTTAGGTCAGGGGTCAGCAAACCGCGACTCTTTCAAGAGACAATTGCGGCTCTTCAAGTGCCCTTAAAAAAAATGCGTATACGTAAAGCAGGGAACAGGAAGCATTGCATTTTCATTATCGGAAGAAGTAGTTGGTTTTGAAAATAAATTGCTCTTTTAGGCAGAAGATATGGAAATGGGCAAATTATTACATTTCCAAACCTTAAGGAATCATCACAATGGAGACAGTGCTTCTATTGATATTTATGACTCCTTTATAAGAAGGTTTAAAACAATGAAGGATGACTTTGCGGAATGATTTGATCAGTTCAAGATAAATAAGCCTTATCTTAGCTTTCATTGCAAATCCTCTCAAAGCAAACAGCAAAGAACTAAATTTTATTCCATTTAATATCAGTGCTAGTTCTTATGAAATCCAATTACCAAATTTAAAGAGCAAATGTTTGTGGAGTTCGAAAAATGACTGAGCCTAAGGCATTAATTTTTGATACCTGGAATAATTTTCCGAAAAGCTATGACTAAATAAACAAAAATGGGTTTATAACTGTTGACGATATTTGATTTAACATATTTGTGAGAGCAAGTTTTCTTCTCTATGAACTTAATAAACAATAAGCTAAAAACCAAATAACTAATCAAAATTTAGAGTCAAGTCTTATACTAAGAACAACTAGTTATGTAGCGGACTTAACAAAACTTTCTAGAGAAATGCAAGGTCGCCGTTCGCATTGATTTTTTAATACACCTACTTTCAGACTTGTTCGCATGATACCATATTTTGCAACATACTAAAATTATAAAAAAAGTATATTTGAGATCCTTACAACAAGCCCTTTCATTTGATATGTAACACGGTACAGTTTGCAAAACTTTTTTTAATTTTCTATTGCCACCCCAAGATGGACTCGCATGTTCAATATTAATTTATTTACATTCGTCTTTGGTTCACAGAAATTCATATGTGTACTAAATTTCAACTTCGGAGCAAATTGACTATCACAGACCGGCAGACAGACACGAATGATCCTATAAGGGTTACGTTTTCCATTCGGACGTACGGAACCCTAAAAATGACGAAATTTATTGCTGTCTGTCAATTTGAGCGTTACCAATTAATTTTTTGGTGTTTTTAAGTCAATTTCCAAATAATGACGCTTATTTCCTTATAGAAACACTAGAAAATTAATAACCTTTGAATAACTTTTTACCGTATGCCAGTTAAATTATGTAATTAACGAAAATTAAAAAAAAAATCAGACGGTACCTTATCGCCAGACAAATTCTACGTATCTGCCTCTGCAGTGTCTCGCACATTTCGCGCCAGATTTAAAATTAGTAGAATTTTATATAGCTTTCCTACTAATAAGGCAAAATGCACATAGAGTGTAATAAAGAACCGTGTCTATACTTTTACATTTAAATTTCACTATTTACAGAAAATATCATGCGAATTATTGCGATTATACAAGTTGCTGTAAGTATTTTCGACAGATTAAAGATTTATTGGAATTATAGAATTCTATTGATTTTGTATAAAAAAAAAGGCATGCCAATATTTTCCGAGTACAATTGTAGAAAATAAAAGGAAATATCTTATCTTCAAATATCTACAATAAGTAATTAATCAGTAGATATGTTTTACATGTAACTTTTTTCATTTCTCCACACTGAAAGCTAAATCAGTAGTACGTATTAAGTGTTATTAATTAAAACTATAACGATTAATTTCACTTGCGGACACGTGTTTCGCATTTTTGTTGGGGAATATGTATGTAATCTCCCTTTAAAATAATAACTATAGTAAATAATANAGTTATAGCGCTAATTTATTTTGTATAGTGTTTGTTCAGTGTTGTAAGTTTTAAGTAAAAATTGCAATTTTGTAGCCAAAAGAAGCCCTATTTGGAATTATTTTGTTGATATTAACTATGCAAGTGTCAAATATAAAATCTGTACAAGGGATAGAGTCTCGCACAATACGGCATCATAAATCATTTTATTCTTTTTTAAAAAGAATATTGGTGAATTCTATCTATTGTTTAATTGTACAAAAACTGATTTTAATTTGATTTAATTTTAAGGCGAATCTTAAAAGATTACACGCAAAAAAATATGTTTGTGATAATCTCCTAACTTTTATAACAATAAGCACTTACGTATGTAACAAACAATTGAAACGACTTGTAGCATAAATATTACCATATTTTTGACAATATAGCGATAAAATGATTTGTTCAGAATAAATTTAAAAATGACAAAAACACGTCTGTTTATTTGTTTTGATGTTTATATAAACTTATACTGTTAAGTTATTATCGTCAATTTGATTGTAAAATTTGTGTTTTCTAATTATGAAGCCGGATGCTAATCAAATATTGAAATCATTATATGTACTTATTAATACGTTGATGTTAAAAAGTCTAGTACATTTTTCGGCATTTATATTAAATAAGGATAATGAAACATAATCATTTTAAAGATATTGTTCCGTAGGTATATACAATGTTGGATTTGAGCTTTTATGCCCGAGCGCAGGGCGACAAAAGTTCCGCGTTGTTGATTAAGCCGCTGTAGGCATACGTTTACAGTAAAATATTCATTATGGTATTTTAATTTGCCTTTATTTTATTTTATTATTCTGATCAATTTTTCAATTATCTTAATGTGTAAACGTCTAAACATTTTTCTATTACCTACTCAATATTTCCGTATGAAAATAAATAAAAGTAAAACAAAAACACTGGTATGCAAGGGAAGAAAAAGTAGGAAAAGAGCGAATATAAAGATAGGGGACGAAAGATTAGAAGAAGTGACTGATTTTAGGTATCTAGGAAGTCAGATAAGTAATAAATAAGGACGGAAGGATAAAAAGCAGATGATAGCACAGGGTCGAGTCGCCTTCAATAAAAAGAAGTCCATTCTATGCTCGTGAACGGTTAATTTAGAAATTCGAAAAATATTGTTAAAGGTGTATGTTTGGAGCGCGACGCTGTACGGGTGCGGAGGAAAACAAAAGGGTAGAAGCGTTCGAAATGTGGTGTTACAGGGGAATGACGAGGTTACCGTGGATAGAGAAGGTTAGAAATGAACAGGTATTAGATAAAATAGGACAACAGAAGACTATGGAATTCAATAAGAAAAAGGCGGGATAGGTTAGTAGGACACCTTCTCAGGCATGAAGGTCTAGTCAGAGATGTATTAGAGGCAGAAATGGGAGTTAGAAGGGGTAGAGGTAGACATAGATTATATTACTGTTCGCAAATAATTAAGGATGTGGGATGTTCTAGTTTTAGGGAAATGCGATGAATGGCTCAGGATAGGAAAGAGTTGTGGTGCGTGTCCAACTAGTCTTAGGACTGACTATTTTATGGTGATGATTCAATATTTAGAAACACTACTTTTTCGCTATACCGTATCGAATGTACTACGTTTTTTCCTGATTTTAGGGACTAAAGCTCAAGAAATTCCCTCCCGGATAAGAAAACACATTTAATCCTTATGGGAAAGGATTTTAAAACACATGCTCAATCACCGTGAGGGGTTATGTTGCAACCCCTCCCGGGAATTTACCGCCCACGCCTTCAGCTTGGTTGACAATTTACACCCTACTATTTCATTTGAAAGCAAATTGGTCGACCAGACTTAATAACTAGTATTAATTAATACGCCTATACATGTTTTTCACATTACGTTGAAAATATGTCATTATTTAGCACATTTAGCGTATTTAGAAACTAAGTCGTATCAGCCTTGGCAATTACGTGGATGGTAAAGATCAAACACTTAGCAACAGTTCGATAAAAAATATCTCACACAAAGCGTTTGAATTGTTGTTGTCTCTGTTAATTGATATTTGATTGTTTTTGATAACATTTCACGTGGCACATGAGTTTCAATGACACTAATCAATATATATTAGATACCTCTTTTGCAAACTAAACACTTGATTGTTTCGAAGGATTTATTGTATTTTCACTGTGCTTAGTGTTAATGTAATGTAGAATTAATTGAAGAGAGTCTGAATCATTAGTTGATACGATATTTTATAGAGACAAAGCTAGTAAATCTGCTAATCGTATATACTCCAAACGTTGATGCAAGTATAAACTTTTAAAACGAATATACAAAGTGAAAGGATTTTTGGCATTTATTTGTTATTCACAAAAAGATTAGATTACATTGCATTCTTAGTTGCTGGAAAGCTCCAAGTATCGTCATACCATGCTTCTCAAAAGGCATCCCAAAACATCCCATATTTTATCGATATTTATTCAAATGTATTTTTAAAGAAAAGTTGATGATTAAAATTTATTTTTCAACGCTAGTAGCTAACTTCTATATAATAGAAGTGATTTCACACCGATTATCGATATCATATTATTTATCTAAATTCAATACACTATGAAGAGTACCTGTACAAACAAATTCAGGTATGGAGAACAGAGAAGAATTTAAGAAAAGAAACTCAACAATTTATAAATTGCTATTCAATTTGGATATCAGTTTTTCCATTTAAATTTGTCTTTTCTCATAGTGGTCATTTTAGTACAGATTATGACCATATTTTTGTTAATAAAAATTCGTGTAAGTTATAAAAATATCATTCGACATTATACTCCTATCAGGTGCAATTTTTTTATTACTATTCAGTACAAGATAATGAAATTGGGTTCTGTCGAACTAAATTAAACCCAAACTACAATATAAAGGCTCCTAAATAATCTACAACACGTTTTGACACGTATTACTTTATTTTGGGCTATAATTCATACTCATGAATAACAGTAAAAAATGCTCGGGGAGTTTCTCCTTACTGCTTTATTTTAAGAATATTAACTCGAAAGCATTGAGCTTTTAGTGAATTCTTCACACACGTTTTCAGAAGAACCAAGGCGCTAAAATAATGTTGTAGATCATCGTTGGGATAATTATTTCCTACCTTATTTTTTTTTTGAAATACAATACATTTTTATTTGAGTAACAACCAAGTGCTTTATTTGGTATATCAAAAAATCATATTTCAGATGTAATGAAAATTAATATATAATTATAAAAGGAATTTATCTTTAGTTCATCCAAATACTCATTGTAACTGTGGTAGAAACAATTCCAATGAATTTTCAGTAAAATTTTATGAATCATGCGTATACCTACGAAGTATTTTTATTAAACTAATTAATCATGTAAGTGTTCAGATTGCCCTTGGACAAGTCGTTGTACTCAATATCGTTCTAACACTTATATGGTCTTCATTCCGTATATGTTATGTACGTAACGTGTAGGTACTTATCGTATTTTCAAGAGTAGACGGTCAATTCTAAAAACGTGGACAGCATTTTAAGTGACTTCATTGATGTAATTTTTAGTTGAACGCACAAAGTGAAAGTATGTTCACTTTTTATGGGTACGTCTATTGTTATTTTTAGCACAATACAGTCAGCTTTCGTACTTACCCACGTAAGAACGAAACGTTATAATTCGAATAATTGTTATTTCAAATATTCCCCCATAAAATGAAACAATTGTAAAATTATATGTATGAATACAGCCAAACTTGGGTAAGCGAGAATTCAAGGGACCCTAATATTATTCTCATTTATACAGTTTTCTCATTTATAGAGGTTAATAAAAATCGAACATAAACATGATGCTAGAGGGTTAAGAAATAGGTAATACATAAGTATATACACATTTGGCTATAAATAGTACTTATTTTATTTATTTAAATTATTTTTTTCTGAGTATCCTTTTTACAATTTTAAATATGTTTCTCAAAATCATAAATTTTATCAAAAATAATCGAGAGATCACTTAAGGAATCACTTTAATTTTTCGCTTCTACATTTTGATAGGACAACATCAACGTACTTTTTCCAATGATTGTTATAAACCGAAACTAAATGTTGAGGATGAGTACCATGAGCAGGCAGAAACAAGCGCACAAGTGTGCTGCAGATGTCTAGTAATTGTAAATAGTTTCGCTTACAGAGGTCTAGAGTAAAAACCTGTCACTTACAGAGGTCTAGAAGTGAAAAATTACTCTCTCTAAAAGAGGTACATACACTGTCACTCATAGAGGTTTTCGGGATTAAAAATGACAAGACCTGACTATTTTTGTCGCTTATAGGTTCGACTGTAATAATAAAATTGGTCATTTTGTAGCTAATTTTTATTTTTATTTTTACTAGTTCTTCCCCCTATCAGTCACTGTGAGCTCGAAACTGTTAGCACCATTGCTTCGAGTGGTCCAAATTTTCTTTTGTGAACAATTTGTTTAATCACTTTCTTTGCGTCAAAAATTGTCTGAAAAACGTTTTGATTCTAATTTTTTACATTCATGCGCTTCAAAGCATTGGCATCAGTGACAGCAATAGTTAGAGAGCAAGAGTTGGACTTTGCCCTATGCTGAAAGCACTCATAATTTTTTTTATATATATGTTAGCCGAGGGTGGAATTTATGTTGGCGAAGGGTGGAATTTCCGTTTTCATAACCTGATTACAGAAAGGTCATCTGGAAACGCACGCATAGACGCAAGAAACATTTGCGCAACACGCACTTATCCTGCACCCTGCAGGGGCAATATGGGATAGCCAGTCGTAGAAGGACGGATGTAAAACTTGTATATGCTGAGTGTAAACGGAGTAGAAATAAATTATTAAAATTGAGTGTTGTTATTAGTTAATAGTTAGTGGTCTTAAAATCAACAACAATAGTATCTTTACATGTATGTATGTATGTATGTATGTATGTATGTATGTATGT
>NW_020439043.1:352888-358145 GCF_000699045.2 Agrilus planipennis | reverse complement strand
ATAATTTCTTTTATATATAATATTAGGTACTAATTTCCATTAGGTACTTCTAAAAAGTTTACTTCTTAATTCTTACTTTTTGTATGTGCAATATTTCAATTAAGTGGGTTGCATGGTTTAAATAATATAATTTTTTATATTTTTAAATGAGCCTAAATATTCTTTGATGCGTTTACGAAATGATCTCAGTTTGTTCGATATAAAACCTAATACAACTTCCATATACGTATAGAAACCGGACCTGCTGTTTCTTGTTATTTTATAATTGCTAATTTTAATTTATTTTATCAATGATATTTTACAAACTCAAGTCCTCTAAATGTTAAATCAAACGACTTTACGATATTTTATGCATCATTTTTAACTTTTCTGTCTACAATCTTCGATCGAAAAATGCAATTTTCGAGTATTTTTCCATGCCTTACTGAGAGATAGCAAACATGCCTATATGCGTCATCATTTTGTGTATGTATACATATATAATAATTATTCAAAAATGCTGGATTAGAAAATAAATTGATAATAAATAGGATAATATATGAACGATTAGCGAGAAATTTGTTTCAAAACAGTTGATATTTTTGGACGTGTTTATTTCTAACGCCTCATAACAATAATTAATACCGCCCAAACATTTCGATTTAATGAGCCATATTTGCGTTTAAATTGTCTCTGCTTGTCTTTATTAATGCTATAAAATATTGATTGATACAATTTTTTATAGAAATTTTTGAATAACTAATTGAATTTAAGTATCGTTTTTATATTCCTGGAAATATAAAATAGGAAACGAAATCGTGGCGAAAAATTTGGAAAGTTTGGAAAAGCATGAGGTTACAATAAAAGAAAAAAGTAAAACAAAAGTTTTCATAACTTGACAAAACAATCAGACCTCATTATTTGTATTTGTATTAAATATATATAAGAGTTTCTAAAGTTTTTATCCAGAAAAAAAACTGTTCCCAAGGGAACTAACTTAACTACTCAATCGACCATTATGGAATTTTGTAGACACATTGTCATGGGTACAGAAAAGTACATAGGGTACGTTTACCTACAAAAGATACTAAAAATAGAAGCAGGGAGATTGTGGTAAATTAATAAGTAAATAAATAAAATACACTAGCACGTGAGACTGTTGATGATGTCCACGTTTGAAGTGGGCGAAACACGGGTCCGTTTAGTAAAATTGTGTTAGTGGTAATTGGGGTGAGTCTCCTATTTTATTTATTTAGAAAAGATACTGTTCCCTAGGGATAGAAAAATTAGTTTTATAGAGATCCACATTATATATTGAGTTTACGGAACGTGTTCAGCTTTAATACCATAATTTTCCTATATTTCATTTATATATCATCATTTATATTGGTAAGTGGACTAATGTATTGCAATTAGTAAATAATAATCAATTTGTCCAACTAGTTTTAGGATTGACGATCTTATGATGATGATGATGTCTATTAATATAAAAGAAAGTAGTTTTAGTTACACTATTTATAACTCAAGAACGGCTGAACCGATTTGGCTGAAAATTGGTGGGGGGGGTACCTTAGAACCAGGAGACGGACGTAGGATAGTTTTTATCCCGTTCCCGTGGAGAAAAACGTGGTCTAAGAAAACGCAACTGACAGCAAAATGAAAAATTTATCAGTAAAAACATCAGTCTAGCCGTTCATTTGTAAACGTAATGTCTATGGTTAAGTATGGTGTTTTATTTATAGTCAGTGTGGCGAAATAACTGTTATTGTTTTGTTTTTGTGTGTAAATATTTTTTTCTAATTTTTCCATTTCAAATAATATTTCATTTCAAATAATATTTCATTTCGAATATTATTTCACTTCAAATATTATTTCAATTCTTTTCAACTTCTAATCTTGTAAATACTTTGGTTTCCTTTCAATCTAAACTCTATTGTTCTTTCAATCACTTTTACCTGGAAATCCAACTTCAACCATACCTGCATGCACTCCCATACTAATATCTGGTTTTACCCTTAATTGCTTTCTCTTGAATTCTGTACTNTGAAATTTTATTAGAATTTCGAAACATTATTAAATCGGATATTAAACCTTCGGAAGAACGTTCTAATCCAAAATTTGTTATCAATGCTTTTTTGATATTTTCCCACTTATCATAGTGTCTTGCTAAAATTATGCGTCCTGCGCGCCCTGACAAACGATTAAGAACAATTCTCAATAGGTATTGCACATCAGAAATTTTCGCATTTTCAAAAACGAAGTCTATCGTTTCTACGTATTGGTGTAACGGCACGTTATCACCATCGAAATGAGGTATTAATTCTAAAAGTTCTCTTCTAGAATAATTTGCATTTTCCTCTAATTCAAATGAGGTTTCCGAAATATTAGGATTCGACATTTTATAAATGTTTATAGAGAATGATACTTAAAAAAGGAAACTACTTTTTAGAGAAAAATTGGTACAAAAGGGGTAAAAGGAAGTGGCAAATAACTTAGACCACCTACCTTGAATATGCTGCTACGGCGAAGATCACCAGGTAGCCAAATCTCATTTGTCCTCTGCGGAAGAAAGTGTAGGCGAGACCAATCGTCTTCTTTTTCGAAACGTCCGGGTGTCCGTAAGAGGCGAAAGGCTTCTTGGGAAACACACTTAAAAATTCGTCAGTCCACAAAAAGTCACGAAACACAGAATGTTATTTAAACTGTCCGTATTCGACTGTCCACAATTGGGCCACGAAACACGGGATGTATTTAAATTGTCTGTTTTCGCACTTTTTCTTTCAACTTACGAATTAAACGGACCCGAATATCCTACTGACTGCGCCAAATGTTATATTCCAAAATTGGAACAAAGACTTTTTAAAAAAAGTTTATTAATACAAAGTACAAACTATACTAGGTCTAGTCTTAAGCTAGAATAACTACTCTATTTTATGAACGGCTTTTATAAACTATATCCTGTAAATGCAATGTCAGCAAAAGATGTCTTTATGAATCACACTATATCTTGCCTTAACATATATGCTGTTTGATATTATCAATCAAATGAAAAGAGGTTGCAACGTTTCCATGGGGTATATTTGATTTGTACTCGGATTTACTCGAAGGTTTCTCATTGTTGAAATTAAGCAAATACGTGTTTTGGCAATTTTTAAAAATCAGACCTTAAGGATGAAATGTTGTTGCTACGTTTGTATTTGAAACCTAAGATGACGACATGACATAAAATTAAAACGTTGTGAGGGTGAAATGGGAGTTAAAAGTTTTTATGGAGAAACAATATTAATTTCTGCGAGCGAAGCCGCGGGGAAAAGCTAATTTAATATAAAATTGCACAGGGTAGGTTGTTGAACTTTCCTTATGTAGGTATAGTGTATTATGAAACATTTGGTATGCGATCGTGTAAGTGCGTAAGATAAATATGAAAAAGAGTTAAAAAATATGCATTTCGAGAGATAATGTGCTATTCAGTCAACCCAATTAAGCTTCTGTTTACTTTTCCTTGAGTTGCAATATCCTTATACGTCCACAGTTTATAGGTAAGTGTGTACATACTACTACATATGTATCTAGATGCTTGTTGAATTGAGTACCTCTGTACATGTGTGTCTATGCCTCTACGCAATCTCGTTTATTTGATTGACCTACTATATTTATCATTGTATTATGGATTGACTAGGTATCGCAAGGTTCGGCGTTCTATTTAGTCGTTACAAATAAGCCGAATAATAGACAGGATTCATTTTAGGTATTGTTGATCTAACTAATTGGCTAAGGAAATTGATTTTGAAGCTTTTGTGAAGTCCATGCCCGCCCACTTTTTTACATTAATTAATTTAGTACCACTCCTAACATAATCCAATGGATTAAGCTAACTATGCGAACTTGCGCAATTTATATTTTTAATTATTTTTAATAATAAATAATTGACAAGTTCATCTGCACACAAGTATTGTGCATTTTATATTTACTGGATATGTTGGTTATCGCAGGAATTGTTATTAACTGTTATTAATACTTTTGTAGTTTTATATACCTACCTTAAGTTCAATGACATTAGGCCGGTATCAGTCCAAAATGTATTATAAAATTTTCTAGATTCTTCGTTCCTGGGGCCCAAACCTCAATTTGTTTTTAATATTTCATCATCATCATCATAATTTTTGTCTTATGTATTTCAATATTCGTAATTTATTTTAGCTGAATATCAAGTTGTCTCTTAACTTCTTTGAAATAATCGCATTAAGAGAAACACTTTCAATACAAAAAAATATGTGTCTAACTGAAGATGACAGCTAAAATGTCGAAACGCGTTTAAGGTTTCTTAACATTTTTGTTGTACGATTTTATGGTTTTATTTAATTTCAAAACAGAAAAAACAGGTACCTATGTGTATTTATATATTCATTTAGATGGTTTATACTAGGAATGGGTCGAGTACTCGGTTTGGATCTGGTATAGTTGGGACGTTCAAAATTGGCATAATCCCAATAAAACTGTCGCATTTACTTTCTTCTTTCAACCTGCTAATTAGACTAGAGTGGTTGCTAACAGAACGCTTACTTTTACTCACCACAGACGTTGTAGGGAATATCGTAATCATAGAAAAGTGATGTCAGGTAGAAATTGCAGCGGATACTAATAAAGAAAACGGAGCAACATTATACCGACTGATGTGTAACAGAAAGAATTGCAGATAAGCAGAAGATCAGCATGTAGCCCAGCATCGGACTTTAAAGAAAGTTCAACTTTATCAGGCATTTAGGAAAGTAAAGATATGTGTTCAAAACGCAGTAAATAACTACATTCCCAAGTAGAAACAAGAAAGAAGATACGTCTATTGTCACGGATAATTTACTGCAGACTTTCTACTTTTTTAAGATCCGGCCGGGTACCGGATAATGACGCTGCGGACTCGGCAGTAGCAGGTAATTTTACCAGAGAAAAAAGCAACAAACTAACACCAGCAATAATAATTTAATAAGTATTACAAAAGATCAATCTAACGAAAATTAGTAATTAAGATTGTATTGGAATGGGTCGTTTGTCCCAATTTGTAATATTTATTAATTACTATTTGTTATTTCGATATAGTTTTTACGCTTACAGAGGATTTAATTGTATTCTTTTGCACCCAAGTTCACATTTAAGCCGTATAATTTTTATATGCTTTGAGAGCTCATATAGCAAGGCTTGTGTGTGAAAAATTCCAATTAATTCTACGCAGTAGTTTTTGGTTGGTGCCCTTTTAAATATGGAGAGCGATAAGCAGCATTTT
>NW_020439043.1:345318-349625 GCF_000699045.2 Agrilus planipennis | reverse complement strand
TATTACTTGTTCTGATCGAGGTTGCAAGTTCACACGGTTAACGATCTTTTGTTCCTGTTTCAGCAAAATCGGTATCTTACTGTTGTCTGCAAATCTAATGTAGTTACTTTGTAAATCTAAGTTGCAATTTAGTGATTTCAGAAATTCAATGCCTAGGATGCCATCCAGAGATATATCTAATGGTGAAACATGAAATTTTATATCTTTTCCTTTGAATGTTGTGGTGATTGAACCTACTGTTTTAAATGAGTCAGCGTTAAGTCCTGAGATTGTTATTCTATCGTTTGTGTTTATGAACTTCTTGAACTCAGATTTGTACTTTATAAGGTTAACGGAGGCGCCGGTGTCAATTAACAGCGTAACTGGAATATTTTTTACTTTTGATGAAATGTATGGTAATATTTCGGTAATAATTTTAGTGGTATTGATTTTAAAGGTACAAAGGTTTTCAAAATTTGAGGGATTTTGATTTAATTGAACGAACAACCCTCTTCTGTTTCGTTCGTTTTCGCGTTTAAATGATTTTCTTCAATTTCCTCATTGTCGGAATCATCAATTTCACTTTGATCGTTTGCAATTTCGCATGTTTTGATCTTGGATGATTCTGAAGGGAAACCTTTAAAGGGTGAGCCCGAAAAACTGGGCCTAGAATGCTTATCACTATAACGTGAAAATTTCGAGGTACTGGGTTGCTGAGAATCAAAATTAGGATTTATTCGAGAGTCATTAGTTGGTTCTCTTTTTATAAAAGGTTTTTTAATGGCAATTTTATTAGCTGTGTTAATGCTTTTTTGGGTTTTAAATTGAGTATATTTTTCTTGGTCATCTCTTTCTTTTAGTCTTTTGTAGGCTACGAGTGCATGAGAAAAAGCTACTTCGAGTGTTTCAGCTTTAGTATGAGCTATTGAAATTTCGACATCTTTAGGGATATTGTTTAAGAAAGTGGTAGTAGCGATTTTATCAATAAAATCGGAAAGAACTGTAATAGGATCTGAATCATCAGAAATGTTTTCGGTAGCGGATGCTGTAAGATCGTCTCGTATTTTGGCGATCTTATTATACGTATCTTTGATTGAAATTTTATTAGAATTTCGAAACATTATTAAATCGGATATTAAACCTTCGGAAGAACGTTCTAATCCAAAATTTGTTATCAATGCTTTTTTGATATTTTCCCACTTATCATAGTGTCTTGCTAAAATTATGCGTCCTGCGCGCCCTGACAAACGATTAAGAACAATTCTCAATAGGTATTGCACATCAGAAATTTTCGCATTTTCAAAAACGAAGTCTATCGTTTCTACGTATTGGTGTAACGGCACGTTATCACCATCGAAATGAGGTATTAATTCTAAAAGTTCTCTTCTAGAATAATTTGCATTTTCCTCTAATTCAAATGAGGTTTCCGAAATATTAGGATTCGACATTTTATAAATGTTTATAGAGAATGATACTTAAAAAAGGAAACTACTTTTTAGAGAAAAATTGGTACAAAAGGGGTAAAAGGAAGTGGCAAATAACTTAGACCACCTACCTTGAATATGCTGCTACGGCGAAGATCACCAGGTAGCCAAATCTCATTTGTCCTCTGCGGAAGAAAGTGTAGGCGAGACCAATCGTCTTCTTTTTCGAAACGTCCGGGTGTCCGTAAGAGGCGAAAGGCTTCTTGGGAAACACACTTAAAAATTCGTCAGTCCACAAAAAGTCACGAAACACAGAATGTTATTTAAACTGTCCGTATTCGACTGTCCACAATTGGGCCACGAAACACGGGATGTATTTAAATTGTCTGTTTTCGCACTTTTTCTTTCAACTTACGAATTAAACGGACCCGAATATCCTACTGACTGCGCCAAATGTTATATTCCAAAATTGGAACAAAGACTTTTTAAAAAAAGTTTATTAATACAAAGTACAAACTATACTAGGTCTAGTCTTAAGCTAGAATAACTACTCTATTTTATGAACGGCTTTTATAAACTATATCCTGTAAATGCAATGTCAGCAAAAGATGTCTTTATGAATCACACTATATCTTGCCTTAACATATATGCTGTTTGATATTATCAATCAAATGAAAAGAGGTTGCAACGTTTCCATGGGGTATATTTGATTTGTACTCGGATTTACTCGAAGGTTTCTCATTGTTGAAATTAAGCAAATACGTGTTTTGGCAATTTTTAAAAATCAGACCTTAAGGATGAAATGTTGTTGCTACGTTTGTATTTGAAACCTAAGATGACGACATGACATAAAATTAAAACGTTGTGAGGGTGAAATGGGAGTTAAAAGTTTTTATGGAGAAACAATATTAATTTCTGCGAGCGAAGCCGCGGGGAAAAGCTAATTTAATATAAAATTGCATAGGGTAGGTTGTTGAACTTTCCTTATGTAGGTATAGTGTATTATGAAACATTTGGTATGCGATCGTGTAAGTGCGTAAGATAAATATGAAAAAGAGTTAAAAAATATGCATTTCGAGAGATAATGTGCTATTCAGTCAACCCAATTAAGCTTCTGTTTACTTTTCCTTGAGTTGCAATATCCTTATACGTCCACAGTTTATAGGTAAGTGTGTACATACTACTACATATGTATCTAGATGCTTGTTGAATTGAGTACCTCTGTACATGTGTGTCTATGCCTCTACGCAATCTCGTTTATTTGATTGACCTACTATATTTATCATTGTATTATGGATTGACTAGGTATCGCAAGGTTCGGCGTTCTATTTAGTCGTTACAAATAAGCCGAATAATAGACAGGATTCATTTTAGGTATTGTTGATCTAACTAATTGGCTAAGGAAATTGATTTTGAAGCTTTTGTGAAGTCCATGCCCGCCCACTTTTTTACATTAATTAATTTAGTACCACTCCTAACATAATCCAATGGATTAAGCTAACTATGCGAACTTGCGCAATTTATATTTTTAATTATTTTTAATAATAAATAATTGACAAGTTCATCTGCACACAAGTATTGTGCATTTTATATTTACTGGATATGTTGGTTATCGCAGGAATTGTTATTAACTGTTATTAATACTTTTGTAGTTTTATATACCTACCTTAAGTTCAATGACATTAGGCCGGTATCAGTCCAAAATGTATTATAAAATTTTCTAGATTCTTCGTTCCTGGGGCCCAAACCTCAATTTGTTTTTAATATTTCATCATCATCATCATAATTTTTGTCTTATGTATTTCAATATTCGTAATTTATTTTAGCTGAATATCAAGTTGTCTCTTAACTTCTTTGAAATAATCGCATTAAGAGAAACACTTTCAATACAAAAAAATATGTGTCTAACTGAAGATGACAGCTAAAATGTCGAAACGCGTTTAAGGTTTCTTAACATTTTTGTTGTACGATTTTATGGTTTTATTTAATTTCAAAACAGAAAAAACAGGTACCTATGTGTATTTATATATTCATTTAGATGGTTTATACTAGGAATGGGTCGAGTACTCGGTTTGGATCTGGTATAGTTGGGACGTTCAAAATTGGCATAATCCCAATAAAACTGTCGCATTTACTTTCTTCTTTCAACCTGCTAATTAGACTAGAGTGGTTGCTAACAGAACGCTTACTTTTACTCACCACAGACGTTGTAGGGAATATCGTAATCATAGAAAAGTGAAGTCAGGTAGAAATTGCAGCGGATACTAATAAAGAAAACGGAACAACATTATACCAACTGATGTGTAACAGAAAGAATTGCAGATAAGCAGAAGATCAGCATGTAGCCCAGCATCGGACTTTAAAGAAAGTTCAACTTTATCAGGCATTTAGGAAAGTAAAGATATGTGTTCAAAACGCAGTAAATAACTACATTCCCAAGTAGAAACAAGAAAGAAGATACGTCTATTGTCACGGATAATTTACTGCAGACTTTCTACTTTTTTAAGATCCGGCCGGGTACCGGATAATGACGCTGCGGACTCGGCAGTAGCAGGTAATTTTACCAGAGAAAAAAGCAACAAACTAACACCAGCAATAATAATTTAATAAGTATTACAAAAGATCAATCTAACGAAAATTAGTAATTAAGATTGTATTGGAATGGGTCGTTTGTCCTAATTTGTAATATTTATTAATTACTATTTGTTATTTCGATATAGTTTTTACGCTTACAGAGGATTTAATTGTATTCTTTTGCACCCAAGTTCACATTTAAGCCGTATAATTTTTATATGCTTTGAGAGCTCATATAGCAAGGCTTGTGTGTGAAAAATTCCAATTAATTCTACGCAGTAGTTTTTGGTTGGTGCCCTTTTAAATATGGAGAGCGATAAGCAGCATTTT
>NW_020439043.1:341373-344220 GCF_000699045.2 Agrilus planipennis | reverse complement strand
ATAGAGTGTCTACATTATACCGTGCGTATTTGACGACCTTTCAAAAGAAAACCGTTTTATTATGCACGTGTTAGTCTAGTTACCTAATAAAAGTGATGTCAATTGCATCCTAATTTTATTTTATTTTTAACAATACCTCGGTGTAGTCAATAAATGTAAAATTATTCTACAACTAAGACAGAATTTCCTGACTAATGCTAACGTCAAAAATCCGGTGACGTTGCTATGTAGTAAATATATAATATATCTTACTTCCGAATTGAATAAGGTTAATGTAGTTCATGCTTCATAGAACAACAGTTTAGTGTTTTAAATTATTTCTATAATACAAACCATATTAGAATTCTCAATTTCATTTATAAGAAGTTATAAAGATTAATAAGTTATTGGATTAAAGAAATGGTATTTCCTATTGTACTACAATTTGTGATGCGCTTCGTTACAAAAAGAATTTTTATCAGATTTTATTTTCGTTTTAAATTTTGCCTTACCAACCTGATTAAAAAATAAAGAAAATGTGTGATAATTTTTAAGAAATTGAACTCAACTATTTATTCATATATGCTTAAAATCTTTTAATAATTATGGAGATTCCTTCATATCGACGAAATAAATAGAAACATCTTTGGTATTTTCAGTTAAAGACCTTTTCGTTTTCATGTGTCGAAATGTTAACGGGCTTATGAAACGTATACATCGAAGACGCGATCAACATAATTAAATATAGTACAAGTGTAGGGAGAGAAATACGGGGGCAATAGATTAGTATGCATATAGCAGTATTAGCATCTACCAAGGAGGAGTTAGATATAGCTTTAAATAAAATAGAAGCGGTATTGACAAAACAATATTGTATGAAAATATGTAAAACTAAAACAGAAATACAGGTATGCAAGGGAAGAAAAAGTAGGGAAAGAGCCAATATAAAGATAGGAAGGAACGAGTAGTAGGGATAAAAAGTAAAAGATAGCTCAGAGTTGAGTCGGTTTCAATAAAATGAAGTCACTGCTATGCTTGCGAACGGTGAATTTAGAAATTCTAAAAAGATTGTTAGACGGTGGGCGCGGCGGAAAAGAAAAGGTTAGAAGCGAAATGTGGTGTTACAGGCGAATGATGAGGATACCTTGAATAGAGAAGGTTAGAAATGAAGAGCTATTAGAAAGGACAGGAGAACAGGGAACTCATTGGAAGTCAATAAGAAATAGGTAATAATAGATGAGGATATCGTGGGTAGAAAAGGTTAGAAATGAAGAGGTATTGGAAAGAATAGGAGAACAGAGGACTCTATGGAAGTCAATAAAAAATAGGCGAGATAGGTTGGTAGGACACCTTCTCAGGCATGTAAGTCTAGTCAGAGACATATTTGAGGCAGAAACAGGAGTTAGGAGGGGTAGAGAGACCTAGATTAGATTAATGTTCACAAATAGTTAGGGATTTGGGGTGTCCTAGTTTTAGGGAAATGCGAAGATTAGCTGAGGATAGGAAGGAGTGGAAGTGTGTGTCCAACTAGTCTTAGGGCTGACGACCTTATGATGATTACAAAACGACAATTAAAAGAACTACAATTACAAAAACAGAAGCATATTTATATGGAGAACGGAAGACGATTTCACAACTAGGGCCTCCAGTGCTTATCTACTCCCAGTCGCATTATTTACACTCTAACACTGGTAAGCCGCCTGGGGTTCATGAGATCGCCACCTTCTCCTGCCCTTGACACTCATATCAACCGGGCCAACACCGGTCCCTTTTGATGAGTGTCACTGGGGAGGCTATTTTCGCGAATTTCTACCGCACATCCTTATTGATGTTCGGACTTGTCTCCACATTTAATGACCTTGGGCGTGTGGTCTGTCTGCAATAGTTCAATAGATGGTTCGATACGTCATTGTTTTTAGCCCATTTTTGGTTGTATAGCCAGGCACATAGTTAACAACCGAGTCAATGTTTTTGTAATGTGCAATATGAATCTGAAGGTTCATGTCGTTCTAAACTACCTATACTTCTGCTTCGCCTATATGATTGACTGGGTCATATGGCGTTTTTGCAAAATTGAGTGGTCTTATTTTACAGTGTATTATAAACCTTTTAAGAAATATTCTTGTGGAATTACCGCAAACTATTTGATTACACGATCATACGCTTTAAGAAACAATTTGTGCCTTTTTTGAGTAAGAAGTACTTACGTTCTATCTCTCTCCTTTCTTCGGCTTCGACTAGTAACTGATCGGTTTCTTTCCTGCTCTCGATTACCCAAAATATACAAGCACCAATCATGATATAGACAATGAAAATACATAGAAGAACGAACCATTGCTTTTTGGACATCATTTTCAACCAGTCTCAATCTGGAACAACGTTTTCTATAACTAATTGCACTTTTATAACAGTTTTGAGAAGTACCTGTCTGTAGGTATGTTTTTAAGCTAAACTTTTTTATTAATTTCACGGGTATCAAAATAATAAGCCTGAAATTAATCTATCTATTTATAGTGTATTAAATTACACGAAATGGTTTCTTAATTCTTAACTAGTTTGACTGTGAATTTGCCTGATATATGATGATTTACAGACGCATTATTTTCATCAAATCAGTTAATTACATAGCCAGACAAAAATAAGTTTCTGGGGTTCTGACTATGTATGTACGAGGGTGGATTGATAAGTTTCCGGCCTAACCAAGAGATGACGCCACTAGGCCTACCTTGAGGTGACATTCTATAGTACCATCCTTGGATAGCTTGTAGCTATAGTTTCAGCCCGATCTCCTTGCTAGTGTAGGTTTGACAGCACGCTGAACAAGACGCCTCTGTGGTTTTCGTAAAAATGGAAAAGCAGGAAAATCGT
>NW_020439043.1:336595-340348 GCF_000699045.2 Agrilus planipennis | reverse complement strand
AATAATAAGTTCTTATCTAGAACGCAACAGACACTGTTTAAGAAAAAAATATAACCATTACCAATTTGGTAAAACTTCCGAATCGCGGCTTTTTCGAAAATGCAACTTTTTTTTGCTGGAAATGACGTAAAATGGCCTAATTATGAAAAACTTACATGAAATAATCCGGGGGAGGACCTTTTTAACACTTTTTTTTGCAAATTAATAATCATACCTATTATCGTTTTAGTTCAATAGAACGGAAAAATAAAAATTCACGCTATCAGGATCTATTAAATGGAAGAAGCATAAAAACCATGGCGATGATGTGATATAACTTCTTATAGTCCCTATCGTATAAAGTATAAAATACAATTAAATAATGAGTATCAGCACAATACGTGATAGAGCCTGTTTTCATTGTATTTTTATGAAGTTTGCTTGCCATACAGATTATTGTATATATTACACGTATTTATGTCAAATTTCAAACCATAAACAAAACGACCTTTTTAAGTAATTAAAAAAAGCTCTTGAATGCTGATAGAAGTTTAAGATTATTTATTGAAGGTAATTTAATGATAAGGAAATCTAATATCGATATACATTTTGATGTGATTATAGAAACGGAGATTTTGTATTTTTGAAGAACAATAGCAATAAACAACATTGTGACGTTGATTATTCATATGTTTTGAAATTTATTTTCTGTAAGTATAAGTAGGTATATGCTATAAAATGAGTACTTTGGAAATAAATTGAAAACAAAATAAGTGTCGTAAATGATACAATCATAATAACCTCTTCTCAGCTCTTTTACCAATAAATAAATAGCTTTTTTAACAGAATTTGGTAGCTATTTTAGCTCTATTATTTTCCATGTAGGTCATTTTTGTTCTTTTGTTTGAACATCAATTAAACAAATTATCTGCATAATCTTAAACTACAACATTCGTTTAATATCCAAAACACAAATAAAATGAGATATTAGGTACCTTGGGAAGTTAAGGTAATCGAAATATTAATCTAACTANATTATCTGCATAATCTTAAACTACAACATTCGTTTAATATCCAAAACACAAATAAAATGAGATATTAGGTACCTTGGGAAGTTAAGGTAATCGAAATATTAATCTAACTATTCTTTAATCTTTTAATTTAATTCTTTTAATCAAACAATTTTTTATCCTAGTTCATTCAAATAAATTATCGCATTCAGTTCCGCCTAGACACTTCTAAACAGTGCTTGTGCTATCTATAGCATTGGGGTAGCGGACATTCACAATTAGTTGTACTATGAAGGGAAATACATCTACATTTGGGACGTTTAAAATTGGCATAGTCCGCAATAAAATTGTCGTATTTACTTTCTTCTTTCAACTTACTAGTTAGGCTAGAACGCCTACTTTTACTCACGACAGACGTTGTAGGGAATATCGTATGCATAGAAAAGAGATGTCAGCTAGGAATTGCAGCGAACACTATTAAAGAAAAAATAACTTTACACCAAATAACGTGTAGCGAAAGTGATGCAGAGAACAAGAATTTGAGCATGTTGCCAGTACCGGACTATAAAGAAAGTTCAACATTCTCCGGAATTTGGAAAAGTAAAGACGCTTGTTTAAAGATACAACCTTGTTGTATATAATTTGCTATTTTTATAAGAATTTACGTTTTAATTTAATTCAGATTTTCATTAATTATGAAATAATAATAGAATGTGTGTATAAATATTTTTTAAAAAAGATTACCTAGATGTAATGGAATGCGAATTTTACGAAAAGCATTAAAATGAAATATTCTGTAAGCTTGATTTTGGCGTTTTCTCAATTAGTGGTTAATTTATATATATGCATACCTATACATAATTTTATTGTTGTAGTTTATATCGAGCAGAACAAAATTTAGAGGTGTATTAGATAATGGACTTAATGTTTCGTTTGATCAACTATGGAATTTGCTGTTATTCAGAAACGTCGTTTGCATTTAAATTTTTCATTATATAACAATATTTTGCACATTTCTAGTTTATGTAAGAAATATTCGGCTGTTTACTAAAATTCCCACAATAATTTTTACCTTTTAAATATTACGTATTACTTGGTTGTTAACCTCAAGTGTACGGATTATTATGACTAATCGTAAGTTTTTGTTTCTCGAATGAGCAGCATTATTTATTAATGCATTTGATTAATTAGTGTACAAGTAGAAATAGAAATTTGTATTTTTTCTGGACTGGTATGTTTGAGGAATAAAAAAAATAATACTCACACGTATTTTAACTAGAATTATTTGATAAAAACATTTGTTTCTTAATTACGACTTTTTTTAAACGTCACACATGAATATGTGATAAAATATGCAAAAGTATAAATTCACAGAGCTTTTCATACTTTTATTATTACCCTACAATGCTTGATAAATGTTTATCACCCATTTACGTCCTCCCTAAATAATTAAATTAATTATACCTAACGTAAATGTACCTACATAACGATTTTTTTAATGTTTTTTCTTAGATAAGAAGTAAATAATCGCAATGATAATTATCAGTCGATCATGATGATTATTGAAGAATATAGTTGACGGAAGCCTTAGGTCATAATTATGTCAAATGTAGTTTAATTTGGATTAAGTACAATTAGATACGACTACCGTATTTCTACTCACCTTCGACTATTTATCTTCTCAAACTCGTTGAAGAAAAGTATTCCTCCGTCAACCACCAGTCACCACAGTTTATTGTTCACTTCCTTTTCAACGGTCTCTATTGTGCAGTCAATTATCACACGAACTTTCTTAACTAACTAAACAATAACAAGCATCAGACAAACGTAGCGAATATGTTCCCGAATCAACTTTATCTAAAGCGACCTTTTATTAACAATTGTCCATTTACATCGGAAGGAGTGGTTAGTTACAATGAACCTGCTCATCATCCTGCTGCTGTCTGTCGCTACAAGAGGTCCTGCACCACATATCTCCAAGTTGTTAATATCGAAATTTTAAAAACGAAACTAGGTAATATCTATCGTTAAGTTGGTATCACTTTTTTCTATTCTTCTTCACTCGAAGTCACTTGTAACGAAGCCAAAATTGGTGCTAGCTTCTGATGTACTTGTCGAATTAATTCTGTCGCGATTTACGATAGCAACTTTTATATATATATACATAGGTGTATATTATGCGTGTGATTGAGTTTTCAAGTGTAGTGATAGATAGTGTTCAAGGAGGTAAATATATAGGTGTCAACCATGTCTTATGAGAGGGTCTTCCACGATGGTTGGAAACACGAGTGGGAGGTGTGGAGAGAGATCGCGGCCCCTTGTTTCTATTCGAATCCATCGTGGATTGAACCTGAAAAAAATACAATAACTAATCAATTTGTTAAATACATTAGTAAGGCGAACTAAGCGCCACAATTTTTTTATTTTCTTTAATCAACTTTTTAATGAATAGTTAAGATAAGATAAGTCAAAAATTGCCACTTAAATGCCTTTTACAAATACATATATAGAATTATCCCAGGTTTATCTTGTAGCTTTAATTAGTAACTAATGATTTTAACAACTAATAGCATTGAAACAAGAAAAAAGTGATTTTTGATTATTAATTAATCCTTTAATTTGATTATATAACTAAAAGGAAAAATAAAATTTCAATTAAAAAACTTCTGATGAGGGTAACTAATAGTAACCTAACTTTCAAGGGGTGTATAGTTTATTGTATTTTTAGGGTTTTCTGGTCACTTGGCTATCATTAGTTTAGGTT